>NC_083348.1:1523542-1825251 GCF_019175385.1 Lycium barbarum | reverse complement strand
TTGAAGTATCTTTAATCTACTAAAAGGTGTTTGGTAAATCATCAGTTGAGGCGGCTAGTCCATAATATTCCTAAGAAGTTGAGTGTACATTAAAACATGCTTAGAGAGTCAAAGTAACTGTTTCAAAATTTAACCTCCCAAAAATATACTGTCATCAAGTTTACAACATTTTTTAGACAGTGGCGGATCCAGGGTTTTAAGGTTGTGCGTGCTTGTGAGGATCCACCTGGATGACCCAGGACCGGGTTGCCCTCCATGACATGCATGCTTGACATACTTGGGCATTGTATGACTTGGGTCGCAGACGGATCGCACAACTATGCCATCTTCACTCTGCAGAGCTACGGGTATCGAACCCGCGACCTCAATTGGTAAGAGGCGTTCCCTTTGTGGAAACAAAAGGCTTGAGGTCGCGGGTTCGATACCCGTAGCTCTGCAGAGTGAAGATGGCATAGTTGTGTGATCCGTCTGCGACCCAAGTCATACAATGCCCAAGTATGTCAAGCATGCATGTCATGGAGGGCAACCCGGTCCTGGGCCATCCAGGCGGATCCTTACAGTGCTTTACTGCCTATAATAATAGACAAACATTGTTAAAAAAATCGATAAAATAGAGAAATTTTTTGAATTTGGGTTAGGAAAGTGAAGAGGAGGCTAAAAATTTGAACCAAGCAAGTCACTATCTTTTTCTCCTTTTTTGTCACAGTGAATTAGATTTTTTTTTTTTTTAAGTATAAAGTGAGCAGTGGTAAAAGTAAATGAAAGTTAGATAGTAATATTAAAAAGAAATCTACTAACACCATAAGTCAGCGATAAAAAGAAAAAAAATAGATGCGAGTACTAAGAGTTAACAAGATGGATCAGAATATTTTCCCAAAAAAGTGCTGAGGCGAGTATCGATGGGTGCTCGAGCACACTTCACGTACTACGTGGGTCCGTCCCTATTTTTTGATGTCACAAGGCCTTAGACTACTTTTTGTTGACAGGTAGCTCCGCTTCTAATAAGACGTGGAGTAAATGTGGACGCTAAGGAAACCAAGAGTAATACAAAAATTGGAACAATATGTAAAGTCAAAGTTGCATCACTCCTAACAATTGCTAGATGAAAAGTCACCTAGGCCACTGATATGTTAAAATATGTATTTAATTTTACTGTGGTTTATGTTTTTCATATTGGAATCTAGATAGCTGCTGATTTGTAACAATTTTTAATAGATATCGTAACATTTCTGTCAAGTTATCTGAGTATGGGACTCTTCCTGGTAGTGCAGTAATTGAAGCAAAACAGTGGAGAGGCCATGATATATTTTTGCAAGTTTTGTTGATCTTGTAAAGATTGTTTCCCATGTATTAGATATTCTGCAATTGATGTGTCGTGAGGGTTCTTTAAGGATGTGCATTTTTGTATGCTTTGCGTTTTCATATCTATTGGAGCTTTATATACAACTTTTTCTTGTGATACTGCTATTATAACTATTTAATTATTTAATAAGTGAAGCTTTGTAGTAGGCGAAGGGCAAAATAATTATTATGCACGAGTCCATCCATCTTCAGACGCTAAAACACGTGCCCCATTCTGCTAGCTTTCTAGGACCTTCTTCCTCATTTCTTGCAGTCTTGCCCTCAAGCTTTCGTCTTCTTCTTTCCTTGCTGGTTATTACTCTCTTTTTATCTTTGTTCAATGTAATTTTTTTCATCAATGGAGTGTTGCATGTGGATAATCCATTTTAATATTATGAAGGATTTTGAGATTTTCACTTTGAAACTGGGGTTTTAAGAATTTGATTAAACTCTCATTTCAGTGATCGGACTGTTGAAAAATATCAAGCTGAGGCATGAATATTGACGATCGAGTAGGAAGCTTCTGCACCATCAGAGATTAGATTTGGATGTGGTTGTGAGTTATGTTCTTCTCTATCACTTTGCTCAATTTCTCCTGTATTTCAATTCGCCTTCTTCTTTTGCCTTTTCGTCTTCGCTATAATCCCTCTTTCTCTTCGTTACAGTTTCTCTAGCATGTCCCTTGTTCATTTAGTTATTCCTTTTCTCTTTATTTGTTCGGCTATTGGCGTATGTCAATTTGGATTTTGTGTTGGTTTCCTCGCTTGTACTTTTTAATTTGTAGTTTGTTGTATGCAATATTGGCCTTCAGAAAAGTTGCATGTATAATAATACATAAACAGGCCCTTAAACTTGGCCTCAATTGGCAAGTATGCCCTCCAACTTTGTGTGTGCACAAGTAGGCACCTCAACTTGTATTAAGTTGAACACTAACACAAATGCTGACGTAGCACTGATATGGCACATTTATTTTGGAGTGTTCAATTGATAAAGTGGAGACAAGTTGAGTTGCCTACTTGTGCACAACCAAAGTTGGAGGGCATACTTGCCAGCTGAGGCCAAGTTTGAAGGCCTGTTTATGTATTATGCCTATATTTTGGGTTGATGATGTTGGCAGACAGATCAAATACATGCCAAGATTTAGTCAATCGTAGAAGGGATGCAGGGATGTGTATGACTATGCCGATCATGAACATGATTTTCCTTCTGCTCTATTTTTGTGAGTTTTTTTTTTCTTCTGCTATACTACATGTGGTTACTATGCCATCCATTGTATTAGTCTCTGAAACTATATTTTGAATTGACTAAAGAACAGGATATTGTTAATATTTGTCGAGTGTTTAGTTTTCCTTGACATGTCTTTATGTGTTTGACACTTTAAAGAAGGAAAAATAATTATGGGCATCATCATGGAGAGTGCAGCGGCATGGCTTAGTTCATAAAGATTTGTGTAATAACAATGGATCAATTTTCCAAGAAGAGAATGTGTTTGATATAGTAGCTTATGCACTACAAATTCTAAGAATAAAACAGTAATTATCGAAGTAATAGGCTGTGGACAGTATTATGGCATTCACAGATGTCATTGAGCTTTAGTATCGTCGAGCCTTTTTTCCTTTTTTTTTTTTTTGAGTAAAAGGTAACTGCCTTTTTTTCTTTTTCGTTTTTGCACAAATCAAAGAGGTTATAGTCTAATGAGAAACAATTACCAAATAAAAAATTTAAAACAATACATGACATACATTGGTTGAAGTTGCAGGATTTCCTGGTTTTCTATAGTCCAGTTGGCACTGGCATGGATATGGTAAAAAGGTCTATCAAACTCTAGACATAGCTCAAGAGGATATTTAAGCTAGGAAACTATTAGTTCAGTTTGCAATAAATAAATGTTGACAATTAAATCTCATGGTACTGAAATCCTAATCTTTTGTTCGTATTATAAGTGAAGTGCAAATTTTATAATTCAGACTGACCATTGATATAGGGTCCCAATTTAAATGACGCCAAACTTTCAAAGCGTCTCCGCCGAGTTCCTAGTTGCTTCGCTCACTGGTTTGTCATATGAACTCCGAACTATTATTTTTTCTTTAGTAAAATTCAAAATTGTAAAGTTGCTGGTAGAAGGGGAGCCTTGGCGTAACTGGTAAAGTTGTTGTCATGTGACCAGGAGGTCACGGGTTCGAGCCGTGGAAACAGCCTCTTGCAGAAATGCAAGGTAAGGCTGCGTACAATAGACCCTTGTGGTCCGGCCCTTCCCCGGACCCCGCGCATAGCGGGAGCTTAGTGTATCGGGCTGCCCTTTTTTAGTAAAATTCAAAATTGTAAGTTCCTCTTTCTGTCTAGCTAATTGCTATCCCTTTTACTTGGGATACCCACTAAAAATAGCCAATCAATATGTTGTTCTTGTTTTGTCCTCTGGTGAAACACGACTCTCAAAGAAAGAACAAATCAAAAGAGAAGCAGCACCTGGAACAATAGAAAGAAGGTAAACAATGCTATTCGAGATAATTATTTTTAATAAATTTTCTCAGTTATGTTTGACTATCAAGTTTAATTATATGATTCTCATGGTTTTACCTTCGTGCCTCTTAGATTTCTTTCCTCCAAGGAAAGGTAAGTTAATTGCTTAACATGCTGAACTCTAAGCAGTATATGCAGTTTATCATTTTAATTTTACATTTTTACCATCTTAAAAGTATTGGCTGGCGACCTGAATAATTTGGGATTGGCGCATATTTATAGAATCCAAAAACTGCTGCATGTAGGGTAAGATCTTTTGGAGCATATATATCTGGCTCTATAGGCGCTTGTGCCTGTGCATGTAAGTAAATCTACATATATCAAGTTGGTGATTTTTTTCCAATTGGATGTGCAGCTGGATCCTATTGTAAGTCTGACGACAATTTCTTTTATTTACCTTGGTATTATTCCTTGATAAATTTACAGCGAAAAGGTACTAACTGATAATTTTAAGTTTTCAATTTTAGTGTGTGTTACTGAAACTGACTTTTAGTTGCAGTAATACTCAACAACAAAATTTCTGAAATTAGGGCTGGTACTCCATACATTGGATATACATCTAAGAAACATGCTCTATGGACATCTCCCTGATGCAGAACAGTAACTTGAGTGCAAATTTGTGAAAAAGCCGATGTCGGTGCATCCAAATTTCTGAATTATTATAATTATGCAGTTGAGTTCATTTTCTAACTTCATATAGGAAAGTACTCGAACTGGATGATACACAGTTACCCTCCAACAGATGTTTAATAGGACTTGAAATGCATTGCCACTATGTATTACAGCTAATGAGAATGAATGGGGTGTTTATGGTATTCTAATGCAGGTTAATGCTTTTGTGAATATTCTTTCTGGGGGTTGCACTTGGCTGGTCTATGTGGTACAAAAATGAAGATGAAGTGGCTGTAAAATCTGCTGAAGAACACACCAAAACATGTTGAGATGGTTTGAGAAGCACCCCTAGTAAGTTGCTCTCATTGTCATCATTCTGCTTTGCTTTGAATATGTTTTGAATGTAGAATTAGGTGTTGGATTGTGCTATTGTGTTGGTAATTTAGCAAATTTACCTTCAAAATAACTTTATTGGTTCTAAGTCATGATATTGGGAATTAATTTGTGTATTTGGTATATTTTTAGCTGTGATGTTGAACTGGAACTTGTGCAGATGATTTTCAACAGTTATTTACTTAGTCTTTAGAACTTAAGAGCAGCAGAAAGAATAGGAAAATGCTTGGAACTTGCATTGCTTTTTGTGTTATGTATTTCGTCAATTTTGACTGAGAACTCAATAGTCAAGTTTCATTCAAATTAGTTAATAATTAGTCGTTTTGACTGACTGTTTTTACATAAATGATAAGTAGAAAAGCGGTAGGAACTAGAGTACCTTGTGGAAGAGCTCAGAAATGTCTAATAAAAAGTTGATTCTTTGTGAATATAGGAAATGAATGATATGCTTGTAGATTGCTCACAGCCATTCTTAATTTCTAGCCTGCTGTATTTTAGGAGCTTCTCTGTTTCGCACGACGTTGTTCTAGAATGTGCTTTGATTTTAAGAATCCTTAGCATCAATCTATTTCTTCTAATATCTTCTTCAAGGGGGTCTAATATACTTGAAGTCAATATAATGATACAAAGGTAAGTCTGACTTGAAAGCAGGCTTCTAAATAGAACTATGAAGAGAAAGTGAATAAATAACTAGCCATCTTTATAATTCGATACACAGAAAGAGGATGAAGGTGTAGATCAAAAATACCACATATCACAGAAACATGGTTACCAGTACCCTTTCCCTTTCCCTCTCCATGACATGATATGTTAGTTCAGTGCTTTGCTCCATTCTTTATACACGCCTTAGTTGGGGATCTACTGCCAAATTTAACTCTGTGTGTCATACCTATAACCTAGCAACTCATCAGATGATATAACATCCTAAAGTATCCCTGCATCTATACCTCATGCTATTCGAAGCTACTTGCACTAGGGAAAATGAAGCTCTTAGCTTTATCTGTCACATGTTGTTTAAGTTATTTTTTTAGTTTATTATACTGGGAGTTACTTGCACTAGGGAAAATGAAGCTCTTAGCTTTATCTGTCACATGTTGTTTAAGTTATTTTTTTAGTTTATTATACTGAGAGTTACTTACACTTTGAAAAATGAAGTTCTATGTTTTCACCAATTATTTTTGGTGTTCACATTGTGACTGCTCTTTCGTTGAAAAATATGGAGTAGAGATATCTAAATAGCTGCTATGGCAATTGTAGTAAGGCACTAACAATGTCACTTTAGTTTTACCTGAATCACTAACAAGACAAACTAAGATGTTGGCATACTTTTTCTACTCTCTAATTTTTTTTCCATTTGAAATTGTCTAGAAGTTTGCAATTAACTACACATATATCTGTTAAATTTTCCTCTAAGCGAAACTGATAAGAATCGGGTTACTTGAACAAAACAAGAATTATAATGCGGAAGCGAAAATACGAAGATTAAAGACAAGAATGTAAAGATAGGCGAAATTCAAGAATAAAATCCCCAAATTTCAAGATTAAGTGATAAGAACCCTAATTGGTCTTAGTATTCAAAATTAGCGGATTAAGACTAATTAAGATACTAATAGAGTCAATTCAAAAACTTATATCAAAAGTGATCTAGACCCCTATTTCGAAGAAATTAGAGACAACAATTAGTATAAGACTAATTACCTTCTTTAATTGACGAATAAGAACCAAAGATATCAAGTTAAGAATTAATCTTACCTCCTAAAGAATGCTTCTTGTAGGGTTGCAACATAAATCCATAGTCACTACACACAAAGGTGTAAATAAGAGAAACTCTCAATAATAATAATATTTGTCTCGTGAAAATAACAAAATCCACCCTATTTATAGGGAAATCTATCCCAAATAGAATGGGATTCGAATTCTATTTTTATGGAAATAATAAATAATAAAACCTAAATAGGATTAAACTAGGAAGCTTTAAACTAGGAAAGCATGTAAAATAATACCAAAATTCTTCCTAAAATTAACTAACAAGAAAATAAGGGAATAATGGGATAATGTTTGGCATCTAAATACATTTTTTTGCGCGGATTGCCCTTCTTTTGGGGTGGTCTTTAAATTTTGCCCCTCATATTTGTGGTCTTTAAATTATGCCCCTCATATTGCTGGTCTTTAATTTTTGCCCTTCGCATTGCAACACTGAGCGTTCACGCAGAAATCATGAGGTTCTGAGTTCGAACCCCCGCTCAAGCATAAATTAAAAAAGAAAACTGCAAGGCAAGGTTTGGGTCGCGTGTATGCCGGACCCGGCATAAACTTATGAAGGAATTACCAAAGTTATGCCGGACCCGGCATACTCATGCCTTATGGGCAAACTTGGCATAAGTTTATGCCGGGTCAGACATAACTTTGAGATCTCATGTCAACTTTTTACAGATTTTTAGTGACATCAAAATGCTCTATTAAAATTCAAGTGGTTTTTGTGTCAATGTGGCCTAAAGACTTTCTTTGCTACATTTCCTGTATTGGATATATTATAACTGCTCTTGTTAATATATTATGGGGTAGTGTTAGAAAAGAGTAGTTGTCGTGATTTTGTTCCATTATATCTAAGCCTAGTTTTTCATGAGTATTAACACTATGATAATTGTTGACAGCATTTGCATGACGATGAGTGGAAGAGGCCACGCACAAAGTTTTTACCATGAAGCCTTTTAGTTCTGTAATAATATTGGAAGGAGGACAATGAAATTCTTCCTAGGTACCCTCATCCGGTGAGGGCATACTTTTAATGGGCAAACTTTTATGCCGGACCAGGCATAAACTTGTGAAGGAATTACCAAAGTTATGCCGGACCCGGTATACTTATGCCAAGTCTGCCCATAAGGCATAAGTATGTCGGGACCGGCATAAGTTTGGTAATTCCTTAACAAGTTTATGCCGTTGGAGGCATACTTTTAATGGGCAAACTTTTATGCCGGATCCGGCATAAACTTGTGAAGGAATTACCAAAGTTATGCCGGACCCGGCATACTTATGCCAAGTCTGCCCATAAGGCATAAGTATGCCGGGTTCAGCATAACTTTGGTAATTCCTTCACAAGTGTATGTCGGTAGGGGCATAGCTAATTTAAACTCTGTCTTGCGAATTTTTTTTTAGATTTTAACTGTGTGGGGGTTCGAATCTGGAACCCATGGAATTTAGCTGAAGGGCAAAACTTAAAGATTTCAAATATGAGGGGCAAAATTTAAAGACCACCCCAAAAGAAGGGCAATTCTGCGAATTGCCCATCTAAATACATGCCATATCTGCATGTTTGGGCGTGAGAATTTCAGCCCCCTTTGGGCATGATTCTCACGTGTAAAGTAGTCCATCTTGGGTTCTTTATGGGCTCCATGTGAGCCCCTCTTTTTTGGGCATCATGTGGGGCGAATCTTTTCCTTCTTGGACTTGGACTTGGACTTGGAAATACGTGTAGCACTTAGTCCACTCTTCATCATAATTCTTGGGCTCTTTTTCCACGAAAAACATCTTTTTTATTTTTCCTTGAAGCCTGTCACCTTTAATGAACGTATGCCACCGTGGATGCTATCAGAAATATATATATCTTTTAATTTGTATGTCTCTAATCTCGATTTTTGCACTCTTATTAATTCCAACTTCTTTGGCTGATGATATGTGTACTTGGTTTTTGAAGGTACTTCGAAATGCCTCCTTGCTATGTGGTTTCTGGAATAGCGAAGGTTGGCTACTGAGTTGGGGACTATAGCTCTAGCTCATTTGAAATGATCAATCAAGAAATGCTTGATGCATTTTATATATAATTTTTGGATATTATTACTACTATATAGAAATGAGAATGCTGGGGTTTTGTCATCCTCACAAACTTGTATCCCCCATTGAAAGCTTGACATGTGTTGTCCAACTTTTAGTTTTATTGTCCCATTTTATTTTTCCCTTGAGTTAATTTCATATTGCTTCAATTGCCACCATGTAATTTTGTAAATAAGATCAACTTTTGAGACATTTTGTTAGGCTAATATTACAATTTCCAACTCCTCCTGTGCTACTTATTTCTTTTAAAAAAATTCTCAATAATGTCATGTGATAATTTTATCTCAATTTATGTGATACTTTTTATTTATCGAGAGTTGATTTTATTTTATTTTAAGTTAAATAGAATTAAATACAACAAATTGCAACTCTTATCATATCAATATGATCTAAATACGTTTTAAAATGTTGGTCAAAGTTCACATAGTTTAAATCTTGAAAAACGAAAAGTATCATATAAATTGGGACAAAAGAAGTATGTTGCATCATATATGAGATTTTTTTGGGTAATTTAATCAAACCAAAATTTTATATTATTCTAAAATCTTACTTAATACCTTTTGAAAAATTACTAAAAGTGTCATCACAACTTTTACTCCATTTATGATGATCCCACTAATTAACGCCAAATATTTTTTTATACAGAAAATAATATCAATATTAGAAACTAATAGTTACAGTATTAGCTAACATAATTTCGCGTGGTATTATGAAAAGCTGTTATTATATTTTTAATAATTGAGAATAACTATTTGTAAATATTAAGTTACAGTAAGCGTTATGGAATTGCATTCAATATATGTTTACTTTTTCAAGTTAAAGAAAAGAGTATGAGACTTATTAGCTTTTTATTTTTCTTGGACTTCCACATATTGCACTATGATATAAGAAATGTATTAACAGATTAAAACACATTTGACATTGCACACATTCAGTGTTTGATGATTCTGTCTTATCGAATGGGTTTAAATTAAAATAGAAATTTAGAACGTTATTTGTTGAAGCAAAAGTTATAGACTCCAGCACTACCATTGATTATGACATTCCTCGAGAGGTTTTGGACTTTAGGCAATCTCATGATCAATCTGTCAAATTCTTATATGATGAGCTTGCTATCAGTAATAGTTTGAGGACAGTAGTTTTCTGTTATTTATTACTTTCAGCTTGAAATCGACGCTTGCATTTATTTTTTCTTCTAGGAATTATGTCTAGACAAGAGAATGAACCAACATACTTTGTTTTGAGCTTCAAAGTTAGTTAAAATATAATTGCATCAAAGGTGGAAATACCTAAAACGTTAAAGAAAAATAAAGAAGAGAATTTGTAAATAAATGATAAGCTTTGTAGACACTTGCTAACTGATGTATCGTTTTGTTGCACATTTGCATGTATATGTCTGTCACTTCTCCACTATTAAAAAAACCATAGTATCTTTACTTATGTGAAGTTGAAAATTATGTTAGCATTTCTTGAATATCAAAATATCTTTCTATGATAAGTTGGTTGGTCAATATATGTTGATTCAATTCCCAAAAATTAAGCAAAGTTCATCCTACATACAGTCAAACTCAATTTGAGTTATTGAAGTGTATACTCTAAAAAACTTTCATTAAAATGAAAAGAAGAGGTGTTTTTATATCATGCATTTTGAAAACAAAAAGAAACTCTACTTCTTTTAACTCTCAATCATGATTTTATTTGTACGAATTTGCAGAAAATGTTGAACTATTTTTTCAATAACTTAATGCCAAAAAGAACGGACTGAAAAGGATTGCAAATTTAACTCTTAATATTGGTTCGAACCCGGGCTAAGCAAGGGTCAAATGTCACTAGTGTTTATTATATTTGAATATGGTGCTACTAGATAATGTACTTATCTCTTTCACCATATATTGTAGATATAAAAGTAGCTATTAATCACAATGAAGTATATAGAAGTCTTTTGTTATTGTATCTACTTTTCACATGCAACAGAGGCATCCTGATAATGTCTATTGCATAAGTGTGAAAGTTGTTGCAGTGCTAGATGAATTTAGAATGCTTGATTGATGAGTGTTTCAGATTTCATTTGTAGAGAGTGCGATTAACTATTTCGGCTTTAGCAAAGTGTACTGTAATTTTGAATGAAGACGTGCTCACAAGTGATGGTCATCCTGACCCCCAAAAAAAAAAATTGATAAACATTTGTAGTGCAATTGCTTGGTCTAAGCGAGTTACAATTTCATTACCTTAGAGTTTTGCCCGTGCCATGCCCGTCTAGTCTTAAATAATGACAAGTTATTAACACTCACAAATTATTCACTAATTAGTAGCTAGAATGCCAATAAAGTCTAGCTAGTAGTGGGAATTGTATTGTTGGTCTAAACTGGCCTAAATATACTTTTAATACGATGTGATATTGTTCGATTTTGGGTCAAGCTCGCACGACTTTCCTTAAAAGGTCTCACGTTATTAGGAATATTCATACACCTTATATGTAGCTTTTTTTTTCTTATATGTAGCGGGGTGAGGTGGAGCGAGGTAGTTGCGGGCCGGGTTTAACCTTAACCCGTGAAGACTTCAACTGCTCCACCCCGCACTGTATAGGAAAAGAAATCTCTTTTCAACCAGCCCCGGCCACCCCGCTTCAATTCTTTTTTTTTTTTTTTTTTTTTTTTTGAGTAATTGTTGTAATTGTTTTTGTTAGCATGTAGTTTGTACTAATTTTCGCTCCTTTACACTACGGAAAAACATTTCTTGGTGAACGATTCTTTTCAGGAGTACTGATTTGAACAACGGATAAAACTATCACTAACGTTAAATATATTAATAATGAATGCAGTTGTTAAAAATTATAAATCATAAACATAAAAACCAAACTTTGATTAGTTTCCAAAGAAAATGTGTTAGAATGATATCACTTATTGCTACAGTTTTGTCGCGTTTTCTCAATAGAAGCAAAAACATATTAAGCTGCTTCTCATAATGACAGGAGCTGTTTATGTTTTGTAAAATTCTTTTAACTGGCAGCGTATAAGCTTTTGAAAATTGGTTCTGTAACAGCACATTCTGTCGAAATTAACTTTTATTCTTATGATTCATGATAAAGCTCTTGGAAACTACATGAAACTTTTTAAGTCAATCTAAAAAAATTACAGAACTTACAGTGGCCAGTGATATTTCTACTTGAGTAGTTGAATGCTAAAATGTCCATATATTAGTTAGTGGAATAAACCCACAACCACCCCGCTCCGCCTAAGATTTTAAAACATATCATTTATCCCGCCCTGCTTATACAGAACAACTCACCGCCCCATTGCCTTCCCTAGGTTAGATACTACAACATATTAGATCTTTAACCACACTTTAAAAAGCGTGATCTAAACCATCATAAACACCACTATTAGACCTAAAACAACAACTACTCCTAGATGAAGAAGCACCTTTACTGGAAAAAATCGAGATGCTTGGCACCCAAATACTCCTCTCTTTTCCGCGAAAAGCACAATATTTGACCCTTTTATATCTAAATTCAACCTTTATGCTGTGTCTGCCATTTTAAAAATGATCAAAAACTGGGTTGAAGAACAAAAAACAATCAAATGCTTGAGAATTAGTGAAGACGTCTTTCTCTTCATCTATTGAACACTTTATGAGAAAATGCACTCTTTCTTAATATTCCGGTTCAAACACTAACGTCAGGAAAAAAAATATTGCCGGAAAGAGTAAACCACAGCGAAAATCATCCATTTCCAGTTAACTTCTCTGTCTCTTTTTCGGACCTTTGGCTTGTTTTGTGATATGTTTCCATGTCAGTAGCATGTGATTGAACTTGATCTACAATTGTCAAATTTGTGTTTAATGGGGACAGTTTGAGCATATATTAGATGTTCAATATGTATTGAGCCATAAAATAGAACAAGGATTTACATACTCTTGGAAAAGGAAGTTAGCACCTGTCATATACAGAGATGATATATTAAAACAGTTGCCTAGTAAGTACCATAAGGCTTCTATACCACTAAAAAAGTCCAGAGGTTAATCTACCAAAAATATGTAACTGACCCCCAAAATATACCCCTAACTACGCATTATCTGCTGTTAACTTCAAGTAAATACATTGAACCCTTAGGCCTAGCCATTTCCATGGATTTCATGCAGGAATTCCCAGTATTTAGTTAGCATATGATCATTTGGATGTACTCGATCCCACTTGCCCGTACAAAATATTGCATAGGCATCAGCTGCATACCTGGAAAGTTAAACAGAAGCATCAATTCAGTTTCTCTGTGATGAGGAGCTAAAATCCATTTAGTTGCGTGTCTTACTTGCCAATGCCATGCAGCTGTGTGACATGAGTCCAAGTTTTTCCGAGATATTCTTGAGAGAGCCGTTGAATATCCAGTGACCTCTTCCTATATAATCCTAAAGGTCGTATCAGATTTTCAATATCCTCTGCAGCAACCTCTGTAGCAACCACTGCATTTGGACACAGAGTAAAAAACTCTGCTAGCACTCTCTCAACCTACATGCATGTGCTCACTATTAGTATGTGATCTCATAAACAGAACCCTCACATAACAAGGTCATTATACAAAATATAAGACACAAATAACTATGTGGCTCTCATTGCTTCACTTCTGATCAACAAGCAACCCGAACCACGGGAAAAGGGGAATGCCCCACACAAAATTGGCTGTCCCTTACATATTGTTCATTAAATAGGTCCACCAGTACTTTTAAGCTAATGCAAAGCAATAAATTATCCCAAAACACTTGAGCTTTGATGCTTGGGTCTATCCCTTGCATTTGTTCTATTATGTGACTAGAAATGGAAAGGCTTTATCAGAAGTATTTACGTTTATCAATTAGCTGATACTTTGACACAATAATTTCACCAGTTAACTGCCTGTATATCCCCTATTTTGAGAATGGAATCTGCCTATATATCACTTTTAGGTCTAAAATTTGCTTCCTAATTGCCCATAGGATGCTGCTGCTTAATATGCAGGAAACTTTATCTAGCAACATAAGCCAAACATCTCAATAACCCGTGACTACTTAAGAAAGGGAACAGTGGCAACAATTACCTGCACACCAGTGGTGCAATTTAGAAGCATGCAAATAACTAACACCCTCCAAGGATCATGAGCATGGTTTTCTTGGAGAAGATTAAAATGGGATCGCGGAGGTACCCAAGTGTTGTCTTCACTCCTCCTTAAATAAGCCTCATCTCTTTTCTGGGAAGCAGAGAGGAGAGATTTCTGCCCTTTTGAACTTTTTCCACTCTTCTTCTTTTCACGGTGTGCAGTCTGAAAGTAGGGAGAAACCTTCCTTTTGGTGAGACAGTTCTTAGAAGGCTTTGGTCTATCCACCCCTACCTTTGTGTCTTCTCCCACTGTTGACTTAGCAAAGTACGGGGACACCACTCGAACTTTGGTTCGTGATTTCTTGTCACTTTTTCCGTTTCCTTTCATCACACGTTTTACCAACCTTCCTTTCTTCACTTCAGTTTCACCATTCTTTGCGTTCACGAAGTAAGGGGAAACTACTCGTGCTTTCTGTTCAATCATCTTGCCATCAATCTGATTCTGAGATACGCAAGGTTCAAACATAGTTCTGCAGCCTCCTTCCCCAGAATGTGATAAATGACTCTCATTTCCAATCATAGAGCCAGATTCCGAAGACTTTTGCATTGTTTTGAACCTTCGAGAGAAAGGGCTACTAACTTGTGACTTGAGGACAATCTTCTCATCTTGAGTCCTCCTTTTACCGGAACTAAAGCTTCCACCTTTGTATACAAACTGTGATAAGAGATCATCAATACTCTTGACCACTGCATTATGACCACGATTAACCGAAATTGAAGCAACAGTAGCACTTCCCTCATCTAAATCAGCAGATTGTTTATTATCATTCTCATTAATATTTTCCAATTTTGTATCAGGAGGACCAGTCAGGACTGGATTGGCATCCATTTCCCTCTTATCATTTCCCAATTTCTCATCATCACCACGTTTAGCATTTTTCTTTCTCTTCCTTTTGTTACTCCTCTGATGCATTTCCGGAGTAACCATCCACTCACTCTTGATAGGCTTCATATACAAATCAGAAATAGCTTGACTACTTCGAGTCTCCTCATAGTCAGGCACTTTCTCGAAATATGGAGAAGATTTTACAATTTTTACTTCCTCTTCACAATGTTTCTCCCTCTGCTTCTTCCTTTTCTTCTTTCTTTTATTATCCATACATACATCCTGCATATCATCACCGACTTTTGCTACAATAGAAACATTATCACAACTCTGAGCTGACATTGACCTTGATGAACGCGCCCTGTTTGTCTGGTTCTTACCATCATCTGATTCTGAAAGAAACCTACAATTGACACTGTGATTGCCATATTTAGCAGTGCCAAATATCTCCCTTAACATTTTATAATGTAAAAGCCCTTTATTTCTAAACATCTTCTTACCACCATGGATCTGTGAAAGAAAATAAATTTATTAGACTAAAATTTCAACCACGAAAAATATAGTAAGCTTTGACAAACTCACCCAATAAATATGTTCCCAGACGTCATCGTTACAAGTTACTTTGTTGTTATTTGGGTTCCATTCATAACCAGTAACTTGTAACAGATCCATGAACTGCTTTGTCTCATCTCTAAATTTTTTACATAATGCCTGCAGTTGTGTTACACCAATTTGTTTGCCTGTTTGATGATATAATTTTTGAACAACTCCTTGCCAGTCTAGTTGGTTGAAGTCTTTCTCGTGAATCACCAATTCTTCATAGAGGATTCCGATGAGGAACTCCCTCCATGGCTTCGCCCTGCGGCGTGAACTGGACATACTTGTACGTATCTAATAACACAAGTAATAAATGATAGGTATCAGTCATCCAACCAACACAAATGTAACCATGAATATTTAGTGCTTTCTTGAAATATTCAGCAAAAAACAAGAGGGATTCATGGGTCTTTGAAGAAGGGGAAAAGGGTCAAAACTGCCCCTCTATATAAAAAATCAATATACGACCAACTTGTTCCCGAGTCTTAAATCACTAGGCAAGGGAGCAGATAACATGTGAGTTTTTTATTTAGTTGATTTAGATTTAAAAATGAAACCGGGTTATGTCGAAGATTTTTTAATTAAGACAGGGTATGTTTGAAAATTTTAATAACGAAAGAGTTAATTTTTTATCTAAATTTGTAATGGATGATATTTATAGCGATAGATGGGCATTTTTGACCCTTTTCCCTTGAAGAATTGAAGGAATCTATATATTGTGATAATGGATAAAAAGAATTTGGTTTGCCCAGAAAGCACTCTCACTATCTATTATTCAAAAGAAAGAAAAGCTGAAACCCAGTGGGTCACTCGGAGTAATCAGTAATGTATAGCCCTAACCTGTAAAAAGTGAATCCCTAATAAAGCAAAAGAAGGAGCAATAGATAATAATACCTTCTTCACATGGACCGACCCACCGCCTACGGATTCCTTCAGAGTCCATCTGGGTTCCATCCTCCCGCCATATGTACTGTATAGCAATAGGACACAATGTTCAAGACACAAAATTGGGAAAATCAAACAATCTTAACTCTATTGTCCAAATTATAAGTCAATCTCACCTTACCTCTAACGTTAAGGAGTCATTTGATAGTTGGTTAGGATTATGCAGGGATTATTAATATAGTTATTAGTTATGGGGTTCGGAACTAAAATGTTCTCAAAAAAAACATTTGGAATTAAAATATCCCAACAAAAAAAAAGTTATCAAAGTAACTTTAGTGCAGTATTTTACTGCGTTATAGCACTTGACGGAGACGGAGCCATTAAGTGCTATAACGAGTAAAATACTGCACTATCTAAAAGTTTCTCTCACCTATAACGCATTATTTTACTGCATTATAGGAGTCTGCCATTTCTCACATTTTTCACTCCTATTTCTTTTTACGTAGTTTAGCCGTATATTAATCATGCTTTGAGATTCCGGAACTTCAATATTTTATATACAACTCTAGTTATATTTGTACAATTAATAAAATAGGCTCAACACATCAAGAATACGCAATACTTTGGATTGTCATTTTAGTGGTTGAAAAGTGCTCGAAGTCCTTTTTTATTTGAAGACTTGTAGTTGTCATACCCCATTTTAACCAGGTTAAATTAGAAGTACGACATATTGGAGATTCCTGTTTTTATTTATTTTAAGGAGTCGCCACCTAATTATTTATGGTGAATTAGGACACCTAAAGTTTATTAAAATTATTTTTAAAGTTAACTCTGTTTAAGGTCTGCCAAAATTAAGATTCTAGGTAAGGGTTCAATTAGTCTAAAGGGAAGGGATTAGGCATCATTTAAGACTCATTAACAATGGTTAACCGACCGGACTAAGATTTAATTAGGCTAAATGTAAATGTAACATTATAGAAAGAAAAATGATTTTTTTTTGTGAATTATTGATAAAGTTGTTTAAAGTAAAATTGGTAATTGCATAAAGAGTTTAGTTAAAATAAACTAAAAGAAGCGGAACATGTAATGTTTATATGTATTTGGAAAAAGTGAGTTATGCCGACTCACAAATTAAAAGAGTTAATGTAACATTAATGTTAAATAAATTTTAAAAGTTTCATAGAAAGACTATTAGTTTAATGTATGTTGTGCGAAGGTTATTTTAAACAAATATGTATTTCAAGTGTTGGAAAGGAACTAAAGTGAAAAAGTTATCCGTTGAAACTAATTTGCTTTTTATTTCTTAGGATAAGCTAAAGTTAGTGTAAGATTTGTGACATTTTAAACTTCTAAGATAGTAAACATAAATTATGATTCCCTTAGCCAAAAGATATAGTCATGCTATTTTGAAAATCAATTACTCAAATAAATGTTATAGATACTATAAATAGTTTTAAAAATAGAAGTGAATGTAATTTATGGAATTAACTACCTATTACTAAACTAAAACCCTTAATGTCACTAAAGTTTATCTTAATTAACAAGCACAAATGTTAGTCATACGATACAAGTTAAATGCACACAGAAATAAGATAAAAAGTAAAATGATTTAAATGGGCTCAGCCCACTTTCTGCTTGTTGCCACTGTTATGGTTGTGCTGATATGGTGGTGATCATGTTGGGATGTTGGCCCAACGCCAAATGTGGAAGGAGACAAGTCCGAGGGACTCGTATGCGATAGCCATGCATAAAAATGAAAGAAAATGATTAGTATATAATCAATGAATAAGGTTGATCATATAATATGTAAACTAAAACAAAATCAGTAGCTTGTGTATACGGTGTATATGCCATGTATATCGCATAGCAATAGCATAATGGCAAAGAGGAGGAAGGTGAGTAGAAGGGTTTCTAATTAGTTCAATATGAGTACGCACATATATAATGGTGCACTTTGCCATAATACGAACATTTATCGACGGTGGGAAACTCATGACCAGTATAAAAATGACATACAATGAACCATTTGTCTTGTTTAAGTCATGAAGATGTTTAAGCATGGATAAATTGTAGTCTAAACTATCCAAGAGGGAAATGACTCTCCAATCCCTTAAATTGCAGGATGGGATAACCACAAAATAAGAGGCAACACAAACACTAGAAAATAGGCAAACTTGCACAGTAATGGCAGTGTACTCTGCAAAACTAATTGGCTGCATCCCATACTAATGCACAGAAAAGAACTAGCAATGAACAATGCAGGAAAAACTGCACAATATGTCATGGCAAACTGCATCTGCACAGCAGTGTCAATGAACAACATTAACTACAAACATGCCTAGGAGACAGCAGTTATTAGCAGTGACATTGAACTTCACAAAATTGACCACGATACTAATCATACAACTTTCAGATAAAAGAAAAGACACCAATGCTTGCTTCTGCCCAACAGCAACTGTCATCACATTTTCATTAAGTTAAATTCCCAAAATATCAAACGACAGAGGGTCAAGACAGAGAGGGCGATATCATTCTTCCATATACACAAATATGCAAACAGTAACAGCAGAATTAGTGCAGGGAATTAATTAATTTGGGTTGTTAACAGGGCAAGGCACAAGTAACAATTGTATCACTTAAGTTGACAGAAATTTGAGAGTACAATATGATCTTAAGTTTAAAGGTTAAACTGTAGCAATCAAGCAAAATTGCAGATAGCTCCTACTGTTTGCAACACCTTTAGTCTAGCCTATGTTTAGTTCAGAGGTTTAGAAGGAGACAAATTTGCACAGGGAAAATCCCATTTCAAAACAGAAGAATATCATACACATGTTCAACACTTATACGTTGGCATAGTCTTGTAAGTGATCAAAGTAAACTGGAGTACAGGAAAATATTATGTCAAAATTCAGATTCATTCTTATGTATCAAGTATAGATGACATAAACCCCTTAAGAGGAAAGGGAATGAGGAGGACCATGGTGCAACAGGAGATAAGTAAAAACAACCAACTCATGAGAATTGGGCAGAAGGTTCAGCAGTTTATGTTCAGAGAAACAACAGAGAAGAAGAACCATTGGAGAAGATTTCTAAACATAGGATGCATGATCAAAAGCAGGTCACAATACCAAGCAAGATGAAATGCCATGGAGGGCATGTGATTGCACAGAACAAACATACAGTGTCTTAACTAGGACAAGAAGAAGGAGAGGAAAGAATACCTAAGGAAACAAGTTAAAAAATAAGCAGGAATGTCATGCAAAAATCAGAAGGAAACAGTAGCACAAAGTATCCTGGGTATGCAGCAGCCATGATGAAAGAAAGCAGGTAAGTTACAACATGTTTGAAGGGCAGGAGTTATGCGAAATTCATTCAATGATACATGATGACATATCTAGAGCAGAGAGAGAGGTAAATCACAATCAGTAATGCAGAGTTCAAGGAATAAAACAGGACAGAGGTAAGATTTGTTGTTCATGATCACATAGAGAAACTCAAAACAGTATACAAATACTCATTTGGCAAAATTATGACCTTTGAGATTAAAACCTTAGCTACATTAGACAAAGAAACTTCTGGTTGAACATGAAGGCAAAACAAGACTGCCCATTGAGAGACTAAAACATGTCAGCTTTATGCAAAGCAGTTCCAGGCAGCTTCTAAGCCCAATTAGACAGAAACAGGTTCAAATAGTCATGTTTAAGCCTTTTAGTGCTATTTCAAGTTTAGTGTGCATATAAGGATTCCATATAACCCATGTTTAAACTTTTACTTTGCCATTTATTTTGGACTTAAAGTAATCAAGAGTCATTAAATGAGGAACTAGTATAATGCTGAACTAATCAGATATCCATAAGTCCCCTTTTTAAACAAAATACAGATGGTAAGATTGAACTAATGATGACACTAAATAACTGTAGCTTTTTAACACAACATTTCTTAAATCATATCCCTATATTTTATTAAACCCCAATTTGTATGCATAATGCCCAACTGGAAGACCACATTCTGGATTTAGAAGAGTAATTTCAGCTAGTGACACTAACATTTGAAGGAAGACATGGTGTTCTGCTTTATACCTTTAAATATGGTGCTCATACTAACAGTCAGACTTAACAGACCCAATTTGATTAAAACAGTGTGCTTGATATTTCCTCACCAATTGAAACCAACAAATTCAAATATGCTAAACTAATTTTAGACGAAGCGAAAACGACAAAACGTGTGACTTCATACTCGGAATTTAATCAAAACATCAGAAATTATGCAAACACATGCTGTAATAAGATCACGCGGCAACAACAAACATCACATACGCTAATATCTAAACCAATATAACAGCAACAGTAAGCACAGATTTTAAGTGAAAAGATAATCAACAAGGCATCGTAACATGATTTTATACTAATGAAAATCTAACGGAACAATAAATCAAAATAGTGTCGGATTTCACCTGTTTGTGGTGCAGTGAATTGGGACGTCGCGGTCTCGGATTTATGCCCGAACTCGAACGAACCCGAACCCGATTTAAAGTAATTAAAGTTTCAAAGCGAAGAAGATGGAAATAGAGTATTTGAGTTTTGAATCCTTTTCTTCGGTTTTTTTTTTCGGTCTATTTCCGATCTGTTTTATCTTTTTCCGATCTCTTTCTTTGATTTTGGTTGATTAGGCTTTCCGTTCCCAAATCCCCTCTTTTTTTCCTCAATCCTTTTTTTTTTTTTTTTTTTTTATACTGAAAATTCCCTCTCCCTTTATAGAGTGAGGAGAGAGAGGAGCGGGGGAATAGGGGAAGTGGAGAGGAACATGATGCGTGGGGGGACAGCGGTGAGTGGAGGCGGCAGAGGCGTGGGGGACCGCAGTGAGTGGGAGAGAGCATGGGGAGCGTGGGAGGAGAGTGAAGGAGGGTGAGAGAGAATGAGGGAGAAGGGCGGCTGTGAAGAGAAAGAGGAAAGGAAAAGGGTTTTAGGGGTTTTAATTGTAGTGGGCCGCTGGGTCGGGTAAAATAATGGGCTGGATTGGGTGAAATGTTTGGGCCAGACGGGTGAGTATGGGTAATGGGCTGATGAGCTTAAGATAATGTGAATTGGTTGAAATTGTGATCATTCCTCATTCATTTTAATTATTCTTGGGCTTTTAACTTAACAACCAGTACAACATATATTATGTGAAGCCAAATAGTAAGTAGTATGTGTAAAGTAAAATTAATTTAACGAGTACGAATCCTAAAATGAAATGATGACGAACCATTTAAAATTTGTGATAAAGTAATGCTAGTAATGTTGAAAAAATAAAAGTAGCGAAAATAATAGTAGTGAAAATAAAGTATTTAGCTCATCAGTAAATTTAGACGCCCGAGTGAATAAAAATTAAATAAATGAGGGACAAAATTGGGTGTCAACAGTAGTCATTAGCTTTAAGTTATTTATCTTTTAGGTTTTCATCTTAATTTTAAATTAATGCTTAACTTTATTTCGAATGTGTCACGTTTTTTTTTTATTATCAATTTAGGATGTGAAACTATAAACAATAATAAAGACTAAGATAATATTTATAAATATGCAAAAAATATATAATATTTACGATAAATTGTACAACACTAATGTATATACACTATCGAGGATGGGTCCCACATGTAGTATGCCGGAGACTATCCCTGGGCCTAAGGCTCATGCCATCCCCACCGCCCTCGTCATCGTCTCCATCGCCCTTTTTCCTCTTAATAATCGGGCGCTCCAAGTCATGATCATCTCCTCTTCCCCTAGCCCTTACGCCCTTAACTAGAACATGCTTCTTCTTGGGATCTAGTCCCGCTGGCACGCTCAGAACCTCAGGCTGAGCTGGGTCTGGAAACTCGACCTCTTCCTCGTCGTGAGTCACCACCGCAGGCGCCGAAGGATGAACCTGAAAAGTATATAAATATAAGTACCATTTCTTATTTATATTGAATACATTAACGTTATTTATTTAATCAAACCTGTGTGTCAACGGGCGCCTGAGTAGGCTCCTGAGATGGCTCTGTAGGCTCCTGAGATGGGTCTGGTGGTGAATATGAGGTAGTCTCCTGGACGAGATGTTGTTCGAAGTCCAAGTAAAGGTTACAAAAATTAAATAAATATTTACCTTATATTGAATAAAATTAGTTTTAAGTAAAAAACTTACATGCGCCTCGGTAGTCTCATGAGAAGACACCTCTGCCTCGGCAGGCTGATGAGAATGCTTCGGAATAGGCAGCTCTTGTGGACCCACTGGCGCCGAATCCTAAAATATGAAAAAATGAAATAATAAGTACTTTAAATGATCAAATATGTATATTAAATATTGACCTTATATTGAATAAAACTAATTTTAATTAAAAGCTTACATGTGGCTCGACAGTCACATGGGAAGACATCGCTGGCTCGGCAGGCCCATGAGAAAATGCCTGAGTGTGTGGCTCTGGTGGACTCGCTGGCGCCGAATCCTAAAATATAAGATAGTACTAAATAATGAGTAACATATATATATATTTAAAATAAATAATTTAAATGAACAAATAAGTATTTTAAATACTAATCGGGATCAAAAACTCATCGAAGTCAAGAATCCGGGCTCCCTCTAAATTCCTCACAGGCCGCTCATCAGCTAATGAAGCGCGTAACGCCGCCCAATCAACGTTATCACGCTCCTCCATGTATGCATTCTGGCTCGGCTGTGATGAAGACCCGGGTATCTCAGCAAGTAAGAGCGCCGGCGTAAACATAGGTGAGTCCCCAGGTGAGCTGCCACCGGCCTGGAAGGGCTGCGGATGGACTAGACCGTGAACGCCCTCTGGAATGGGATCGGCCTCATCCGCTTCATCTACCAATCCTCCACCACCAGGTCCTCTAGCAGCAGCGCCGCGTCATCTACGCGCACGGCGTCCTCTGGCAGCACGACGTCCTCTGCCAGCACGGCCTCCTCCTCTGGGAGCACCCGGTGCTGCCTGATACTCAGCCTCCGGAATAGGCTCCGCCATGCGCCTAATCTCGCCTACCTGGCGGATACTATCCTCGAAAATCCTAACCATCTCCGCGGCAAGCCCCGCAAGCCCAGGGTAAGGCATATGCTCTAACCCCAAGATGCGTAAACGTTGTACGGCCACCAGCTGCATTTGTGTATAACAGAAACAAAAAAAGTTTATTTTTAAAACGTAACAATTAATGAAATTAGATAAATCTAAATACGATAAACTTACCAATGCCTCGTACTGCCCCGCGAGTGCTGAATATCCTACATCCCTAGGGGGAAGCAAAGCTAGGTTGCCGATCAATCGGCGTGTGATCTTATGATACCAGCGCATGTAATGCTCAATGGGAGTCAAATGGGCGACCACCGCTAAAGTGCCCAACCTGTTCTCCCAACGGTGGAGCTGGACATCCATGAAAGCCAAAAAATCATCATCAACGGCAGCCCGATCGTCCCGCTGGTAGTGTCGGAGCTCATGACGGACATCAGGGGGTATACTCTGTGTATGCCCAAACTATCATAAGACACGCTCGGGCATGTGATCCTCTACGATGTCCAGGTGTATCAATGGACACCGCGACCTCCAAACCCCCTGACCTGCCCTACAGAAGGGGGGCAAACCATCTAATATAGCAGCATACGTCGTCCATATAAATAGCTGCATAACATATAAATACAAATCAGTGATCACCAAGTAGAAAAGACGTTTAATTAAATTATTAATGTAAATTTAAATAGTTTTACCGCATCGTCTGTCATGTGATCAAGCTGGTCTTGGAATGGAAGAATACTGTGGTGCGTATCGACATCCCGGTCAAAACCCGTTGTCCACCTCCTCGCATAAGGCATGTCAATCTCGAGGTGATGCCTAGGTACGGGCTGAAAAGGCAGCATCCTCTCCCACGCCCATAACTGTAAGCGATATTAGAAAATACGATTTTTAGTCGTCCTTTCAAGAGGTTTGTTGACATTAAAGGAACGCACACTTAAATATTACCTGGAGAAGAGCAAAAACTCCACACACATCTCTGACAGCACCAACAGACGCTCGGCACAAGCATCTATAAAGATACGCCAAAACAGCACCGCCCCAGCTATAGTCTCCCAAGCGGTCCAGATGCTCCAGAAAAACCAAGTAACGTAAACTGACAAAGGCACCCGATGAATTCGGGAACAAGATGCCCCCGAATATAATAAGCAGGTACAAACGGGCATGACGATCAACATCGTCCTACGGGTGCCGTCGTCAACCGAATCCAGACCCTCCAAATAAGTGCAGAGTGCACTAAGCTGAACTCTGACCTATAGATATCCCTCTAGTACCAGCCCATAATAACTCTGACCTATGATTGTCTTGCAAAGAAAATACTGATCTATCAGCGGGCCCCGGGTGATCATCAGGCCTAGGGGGAACATTCGGATCGATGAAAGAGTCCGGTCTGTACAAACTAAATTAGTCATTATTCTTGAAATGAAAGATAAATTATATTAACTAATCGAAATTTAGCAATAATATTTGTTTGGAACTCTATTTTGAATATGTGATACATTTTTAGTTGACCAAATAGCCAACACAACTACGATAAAATTAAACTAAAAGAGTATATTCGTCGACCACATATTTTCCTATAAACTTTACATTTTTATCGTTAGCTTATGTATTTATGAAAAGAAGAATTTTAACTATTCTTTTTAAGATAATTTTTTTTTATTTAACATATATATTCACGCTTTTAAAATTGTATAGATTAACATTTCATAATCGTTTACAACTTGTTTGGATGGTTGTTACCTATTGTATTATATTATGTTGTTAGTTTAAATAAAATGTTTGCTTTGATTGCTACTTTAATTTTATTGTTATGTAACGACGAAAGGTTCTATTTTATATAACCACTGATTTGGTCCTATACAATACAACACAATACGATAAATGTCAAAACAATACATAACAATCATCCAAACAAAGTGTTAACAATATAATAATTTATTACCAATCAACTTCTTTCAATTCACAAAGAATATTTAACAAAATAATAATTCATTAACAATTCATAAATAATTAACCAAATTAACAACTCATAAACATATAACAAATTAACAATGCATAAACATTTAACAAATTAACAATTCATAAACATTTAACAATTAATGAATTAAACCAAAAAAAAAAAAAAAAAAAAAAACGGAACAGTGG
This sequence comes from Lycium barbarum, assembly GCF_019175385.1. Classification (NCBI taxonomy): domain Eukaryota; kingdom Viridiplantae; phylum Streptophyta; class Magnoliopsida; order Solanales; family Solanaceae; genus Lycium; species Lycium barbarum. Next base: position 1,799,937 of record NC_083348.1, on the reverse strand, counting down.
CATCAGCCACTGCCCAGCCCGATCAAACAAAAAAAAATGAAATTTTAATTTTTTTTTTTTGGAAATTAACGACGATTAAATGTTAAACATGCATGCAATATAATGTATATTACAAAATAATAACAAAAGTTCATAGTAGAAAACCTTAATCGAAGATTTTTTGTAGAGTTATTAGTTGTACGCCGTTTTTTCTCAAAATTTGAACTTAGAATCTTGATCCTTGACTTGAATATACCGAGAATCTACACTTTTCGGATGAAATTTAATAGAAAACGACGTTTTTAAGACGTGGGGACCACCTTGGCTCGCCTCCAATGGCGTTTTGAATTTTTTTTTGCCAATGGAGGGGACCAGTGGTGGAACCCGATCGGGTTATAGTGAAGCAATATAGCGCAGTATTTTATTGCGCTATAGGAGAGAAACAAACTCCTATAACGCAGTAAAATAGTGCGTTATAGGTGAGAGAAACTTTTGAATAGCGCAGTATTTTACTGCGTTATAGCACTTAACGGCTCCGTCTCCGTCAAGTGCTATAGCGCAGTAAAATATTGTGCTAAAGGTACTTTGGTAACTTTTTTTTTATTGGGGTATTTTGGTTCAAAATGTTTTTTTAGGGTATTTTGGTTCCGGACTCTTAGTTATGTAAGTGATAGTAATAGAGGTATTAGATTTGGTTCGGTCCGGTGGCTAAAAACTACTTATTTTGAGAAGTGTTTTCTTAAAAGTGATTTTTAAAAATGTACTTTTAGTGAGAAGCAGTTTGTGTTTGGCTAATTTATTTGAAAAATATTTTTGATGTTTTTAATAAGCAGATTGTGTTTGACTAATTTTTTTTTAAAAGTATTTTTGAGTGTCAAATTACGAAAAAGGACATATCAAGATTATTGTACAAAGAGAAATTATTTAAATATCTATTATGAAAGATTTTAATTAAGTTCTTACTTTTATTTAATTAAAACTTAATAAAATTATATATTAAAAATGTCATTTAATATAATACATATATAAATTATAAAAATATTAAATATTGATACAATATCAACACAATGATTTAAATATATTAAAAATATACTATCAAAATAAAATTAAAAATCATTCCACAAATTATAAAAGCCTATTACATATGTGAAAGCAAATTTATACTAAGTAAAATAAAAATTAATGGATTAATGAGGGATATACTTGTTAATATGTATTTATGGTAGGGATACTTTTATCTTGAAAAAAATGATTTTCTGCTTCTCCTTTTTTCAATTTCTACTTCTCCCAGTCGTAGAAAAATTGTTTCTGCTTCTACTTAAAAGTTGTTTTACTAATTAGCCAAACATTTCAAATAACCCAAATAAGTGCTTTTTCCTCCCAAAAAAACGTTTTTGGCCTCAAAACCACTAGGCCAAATAGGTTGTTGGTTATGCAGGGTTTAGTTATATAGGGTTTACTTATGCATAAATCATCTCTTTGGAAGTTGGTTGGTTATATTAAAAGTTAACAAATTACATACTTCTTAAAATTAAAATATTTGCTTATAATTAAAATTAAAATATTATCGTAAAATATTATATTAAAAAATTATATAAAATATTTGTTTAGAAAAGGAAAGTATTTAGTTGAGAATGATAAGGGTAATATTGTCATTTTAACTTTTTATTCATGTATTAATTATTCTATCTTCTACCCCGCATAAAATAATACACAAATTTCCTCATAACTTATACATGTATTAGTTATGCGGTTTCTAAATTACAAACCAAACGTTGTACTAATTTTATTCATGAATAACTTACTTCCTAACTAGATACCAAACGCGTATAAATATGCAGAAATTATTACATGAACAAGGTGCTTCTTTCCTAGCTACCAAACGTGATGTAAGTTAATGCATAAATTAGTACATGAATAAGTTGTCTCTAATGTTCAGCTATCAAATGACCCCTAAGGGATAGGAAAGGATACCCCTCCACATATTGAATGTGAGCAATAACCCCTCGTGCAATATTTTCCGGTGTGATTTTTTTTTTTTGAATAAAGATCTTTTTTTTTTCTAGAATTAAATTACAAAAATATAACTTTTATTATCGTCCCATTCACCTATTCCATTGAAAATAATATAATTATCTTTTAGGATATAACAACTACTTGGAATAATTTGTTAAGAAATTTCAAGTTATGTGACATTCGTTTTACTAATAATTTTCCACACCATATGTTAATTACAAATGTTGTATCTATATTTTTTGTTCCCTAATTTTAATTGGTTGGATATAATTGGTGTTTCAAGTTTTTGAGTTTTTGAAAAAAGATTGTATGAACTAAACTTTGAAAAATTGTTGGTTTTCTCTTCAAGAGCTAAGCTATTTAGATCATTCAATACCTCTATTTAGGACATATATAAATCTCATTCAACGTGTGCGCTTTATGCATGCCAAATTATAAATTTTGATAAAATTCCACTCTCCGTTCCTATTAATATGAAAACTCTGACTAGACACAGAGTTTTAAAATAAAGCTTCTAAATTATTGTCTACAATAAATTATAATATATATGTATGACTATAAATCATCTTATTCATAGTGAAATGGAAATTTTAAAATTAAATTACTCCCTCCGGTTCAAAACAAGTGTTCACATAACTTTTAGCATACCATTTAAGAAAATACTAACTCCTAGCTTGAAATTTATTAACAAAAATATTTCAAGTAGTTGTTAATTCATAAAAGATAAGTACATTATTTTCAATGGAATAGGTGAATGGGACGATAATAAAAGTTATATTTTTGTAATTTAATTCTAGAAAAAAAAAGATCTTTATTAAAAAAAAATACTGAAAAATATTACATAAGGGGGTTGTCATTTCCATTCAATATGTAGAGGGTGTATCATTTCCCAATCCTTAAATGATGACTCAAATAATAAATCAAAATTACTAAAGCACCATTTGTCTTTTACATGGATATAAGCTATTTTTAAATCATAATTATAATTATTTAAGCTACTTACACTTAATAATAAAATATGACAATAATTTATTAATTACAGCAAAATAATAGGATAAGTAAGGAATTAGACTTCAATTTTTCCCATTTTAGACTATAAATTTTCTCTCCTCGCTCTTTCTTTCTCACCAAAGGCACAAAAAATTGTAAACTCCACTAAAAATCAGAATCATTAAAAAACTTTAGATATTTGAATTTGAAGTTTTGATTTTGTCAAATATGGGTGTTCTTTCAGGGGTTAGAAGCATCATGATCGAATGGGAAGCTCTTAATGGAGGCTTTTTACAGGCTAATACCAACACTGATGGTTCCTTCCTAGGAATAGTCAGGGGACTTAGTCATCATTGGTTTCATGCAGACGATATCATGATGTACTAACATTATGGCAGAGCTCAAAATTGGTTCAACAATGGTGATTTAATATTTGCAAAAGAAGGTGGCTTTTAAAAGGCAAAAATTGTCTGTTAATGCCTTTTTACAAGACCTCACTCGCCTAAAGTGAGTGTATCACACACATAGCTAAGTCAAATGCCACATAGGACGAGAGATGTTTAAAATGTTCAGTTCTGATGGGTAGAGAGGTTCAGTAGACAAATATGTAAGTACAAACACCGGGATGTCACAGAGTATTAAGTACAGGATCTCCCATACTATTCCGCCTATTTTTTACGATATAAATGAATGAGTATTGATTATTAATTAATCCAGCCAATTCATTAGCTCGGTTGATTAGAAAATGACATTAGTCCATGATAAATAAACTAAAATGTTAACTACGCGATACATCTTATAATATGACAATTTTGAATATACTCTTAGGGGTCGATTGGTAGAAAGTATAAGCTGGGATATCCCAGCTTATACCTTCTCAACCCACTTATACTGGGATTATTTTATACCATCTTTTAGATGGTATAAAATAATCCCAATAGATGGGATAAATTAGTCCCGGGATTATAATTCCGGGATAATTTTGACTATCTACCAAACGACCCCTTAATATCTTAAATTCAAACACTTATACTTCTATAGTATGAGAATTCTATGAGGTATATCCATAATAAAGTATATTGAATGACATAAGAGTATTGTGTAAAACTTATTTTTTAGATTTTGAATTTAAGTTATATTTTCGATTTCAATCTATTTGCTTCAGTACTATTGACTTATTATTTCACGTTGCATGCAGTTTAATTTTGACTCACAATTGATAGATTATTATTTTATCAAATATTTGAATAATGTTATGTCATTATATTTATAATATTAATCTTTTTGTTGAACATGCAGTCCAAGAGGTTCTTACAAAATGTGTGTTTTTAATTATTATTAATTTAAAAAATATATATCATTTATTTTTTATAGTATAAGTTACAAATATATGATTATTAGTTAATATATTTTCAAGAAAAAATATATATCTTAAATACCTAATTTTATATTATTTATAAGGCACATACTTTTCAAATGTTAACTTTTAATTTTTTTATAATTAAATTAATCTAACTGTGTTATTACACTCGTGCAACTAAACAGTAAACTTATAATTATACTATAATTACGTTATGACTTATGACAAATAACTAGATCGTCGTAATTACTATAGCATGTAATTCCTGGATTGTGTAATTACTATCCATCAATTCCAATTACCAGGTGGCTTTCTAAACATATCCTAAGCTAAGATATGAATAATTACAAAATGAAAGAGAATAAGAGCGAGGGAATCCCCTTTTTTTGGCGGGCTTTCTGACTAAGGGTAACCCCCCTTGATTGCTTCCATCATGTACATTTCTTTTGTCACTTATGGAAGGTTAAGGCTTTATGTTTCCCTTTTTGTAATTTTATATACTCCTTCTGTTTCCTTTATTTTTTATTGTTAGCTTATTTACACCTTTTAAAAAATTATTCGTTCCTTAAAAATTATGAGTGTTTTTACTAACTAATACCTAATCAAATTTTATCTCTATTTAAATTACCTCTTTTCTAGAAAAAATAGTTAATGATTCTTGATAAGGGTAATTTTGAAAGAATAAGATCAATTTCTTCTTCAAATTCTAAAGCACCACTTATTTGAAATAAAATGAAAAGCTTAAAACGCTATTTATGTAGAAACAGAGGGAGTATATCATATTTTTCTCATTTCAAAATAAGTGGTGTTTTTAGCTTGGACACACCCTTAAAAAAATTTCTCATTCCTAGAAAGTAAAATGTATTTTTAGTAACTTGCTCTTAATAAATACCTTGAAAAAGATTCTCTTTATCCCAAAAAAATTGTCTTAGTTTGATTTGATACAAAATATAAAAAATAAAAAAAACTTTTGAAATACGTGATCTAAAATATGCTTTAAGTGCGTAAATCATTTTATAAAATTAAATTACTTCTAAATATAAAAATGTGTTAATCTTTTTGGTACAAAGTGACAAAAAAAGTAAGATATTGTTTTGGGAGGGAGCGAGTAGTTCTTTTTGAGACGGACTTTAATTTTTGACACACCTCTTCAGTGACTTGTCTAATCTAATGATTAGATAAAAATAATTTGATCTAATCTGAACAAATTGATCTCTTCTTAATTTAGGATCAAAGCTAGCGTGTCTCTTCTTCTTCTTACTCCCAACACACAGAGGTTAGTTTTCTCTTTCTTCTTAAGTTAATTATCTTTGCTGTATTGACTGTAGTACTCTTTGTTTCTTTTTTTTTTTTTTTTTTTTTTTTTTTTTTGTTTTGGAAAACATTGTTACATAAGCCCCTGAGATTAGATAGATGAACTGCTTTAGCCTTAGGTGGCTGGAAGGAGTGAATATCAAGAGAGTAAGTAACAGTCATGCAATGATCAGGAGTGTATGGAATTTGGAAAAGAAATGACAAAAAATATATGATCAATGAGTAATCCGAAACTTTAATGCTGCCTTCATCCAGGAAATGATATAAACTCGAAATCCTACAGATAGGTGAATAGGCATCACTTCAATGTTCATTCTTATAACCGAGTTCTCAGTTATTCGGTGAGTAGCAGTGGAAAAAGTTAAAGGGAAAATTACTACAGCATGTCTTATGAATTACCTTATTTCTTAATCCTTTTATTTAATACTAGCTGCTTGATCGGTGTGCATTTTTCTGTTTTAGGGAAGTAGAGACAGAGATGAGAATATCCTTCTTACAATAAGATAAAGTAAGCTAAGATAAAGTGAGCTAATAAGGCATTTAGAGGTAAGTAAATAAGTACCAATTAAGTTGTTTGATTGGATTAGGGGTGTAAATGGGACGATTCGGTCGGTTATTTTTAAAAAATTATACCATGCCAATTTTCGATTATTTTATTTGTTATAACCAAAATTAGACTTTTCAAAACCGTCCCATTATCTCGATTTTTCTTCGATATCGGTATGGTGTGGTTAATTTTCGATTATTTTAATTTTAAAGTGTCACCTAAGGATACACCATTATTAATATGTAACGATGCAGACCTCCACAAATCTATTTGTAGCACACCACCAAATAAAGCTTCTATTTATTTCTTCTTATGAAATATTTAATGTAAAAGATATTTAAAAACTTCACAAAGTAATTAAACTGAAATGTGTAATATCAAGTAGCAAGACAACAATGATAGCATCATCACGACGTGAATCCCTCACTCATTGACCAGGGAGAATAGTAACTTGCCAAAGACAACAATGTTGATCAATTGAGCCAAAATAAACATCAATTCATAGGCCACAGAAACCACAAGTTGAATTTGATACATATATGTCCAGTGGCCACAATTCCTTTTTAATTTATATTTGAAATATAACTTATAAAATATATTTTATATATTCAATTTAACATATCTATAATATATAAAATATATTTCATATATGTAAAGCTATTCGGTTCGGTTCGGGATTTTTTTTAGTTTTTTTAATAAATTAAAAAGACCACCCTAATTGTTCGGGACGGTTTTAAGCTTAAATAAAAAGTCATGATTTCATTGAAAAAACACTATAAATCGGTTCGGTATGATTAGATTAGGTCAATTCGGTCGGTTTTTCATATTTTTTTAATACCCCTAGAATGAACACAAAAGAATGAAAGATGACTTTTGAAATTTATGATTTAAAATAAGATAAAGATATTATGTCACTAGACATATCTAGGAATTAATTAAGGTGGTTTAAAGGCGCTTTGACGGTCATGCAAGTGCAAGGTGCTTAATTTGTTCACTGACTAAAAATTTGCAGTTGCTTATAACTTAGTACTAGTATTATCCATCCCCATCCACCACCCACCCCCACACACACATAAAGTCCCACACTGGCTTAAACCAGGAAATTTTACAAAAGATGGAACAAGAAAAAGTCTAAGGACTTTATAAAGTTAACGAGGAAAGAAGAATATTATAAATGAGAAGGAGAGAAATGGTTTTTATAAATGGGAAAATTCATAAAATGCCCCCATTAACTTGTCATAAATTGGGTTGTGAAGTTCACTAGCCAACGTCATCGTCCACATTCGAAGTTGAAGTGTACAACCAAATCTTCCGGACAAGTTTAGGGGATAATATATGTATTTTGCCTTTATAAATAGAAGAAGTTAATTAGAGGGAATGGGGGCTTCTAATAATAAAGATCCAGAAATGACCTGATCTCCCGTGGCTAACAAAGAGAAGAAATAACCAAACAGATATTGTTAATAACCTGAAGCGAGTTACTTATTACAATATACTACTACTTTTTTGGGTACCTAACGGTTTCATGAATCACCAGTGAAGCAGCACCACGCTCAGCAGAGGCCGATCTAGGATTTAAACTTTAGGGCTTCAATCTTTTAAATTATTTAGCATTGAACCATTATATTTCTAAAGTTATAGGTTCATATCTACTACTATTTATTATAATATTAGTAAAAATTTTACAGATAAATTTATAAACCGCATCGAAAGTTTGGGGTTCGATTCGAACCCCTAGTTGTAGTGCTTCATCCGCCTCTGACACTCAGGGGCAAACTAGAACAGAAAAACAGACATAGAAGAACAAATCCTCCACACAACAAACATAGGCTATTTCTCTAGCAATGACTTCATGATCTCGACCGACTTTTTCGAAGGTTTTCAGGTTTCTTACTTTTTTTCTATCCAGAGACAACACAGTCTGTGTAAATCATCTTGAGAATTTGAGCTCTTTGTGACTTCCCTTTAGCCCCTTGATGACTCCATGTAGATGTTGCTCCAATGAAATAACTGACATAGATTGATAGTGCATCCAGGTTTTCAGTTTGCCCCGTTGTCCCTGGCCATAATCACACCTTACAAAATCCCGTTTCTTTTTATTTTTTTTTATTTTTCAGTATCAGACTATCAAATAGAATTACACTTCTGAATGCAGAAAAAAAAAATGGAGACACTACCATCTTGGGATTTCGTTATCAAATTGGAGAAGTTTCCATTGTTCAATTTACAAAAAGCGGTGTGCAACCATGGGTTTTTCATGATGGCTCCCAACCATTGGGAGCCGTCCACTAAAAGTTTTTCTCGTCCTCTGCGATTGGCAGATTCCATCACTTCTGCTATGACTTTCGTTTCACAACCTCCTGGAGAGGATCATCTTGTCGTTAAGGTTTATGGTGCAAGTTTTCTTTCACTTAAGGATGAGCGAGCCATCCTGGTACTATTCTTGCTTCTCTCCTTGTAAACACACAAAAAGAAAAAATAGGAGAACATCTAAAAAACTATAAAGAACCTGACTTGAAATAATGTTTTCTATGTAGTCTCAGGTGAAGAGAATGCTGAGACTCTCTGATAAGGATGAACAAGATGTGGGATGTTTTCATAAGATTCATCCAGATGCTGAGGCCAAAGGATTTGGTCGGTTGTTTCGATCACCAACCTTATTTGAAGATGTGGCCAAGTCTCTTCTTCTTCGCTTTTGCCCGTAAGTTCATAGATGCAACAAACGTAGAAAGAAGCTGAAAAACCTTGTTAAATTTCTAAGACTCAAACATCAATGCCTTTGAAGTAAAGCTAGATTCTTTGACCATCTAAATGAATTAATATGGTATCGCTCAGAGTGCTTGATGTTAAAAATATATATTGCCAACTTTTACTTAGGTGGAAGACATCTTTGGATCTGGCAAAGGCTCTTTGTGATATACAACTTAAAAAAGTCATGTCCAAAAGAAAGAGAACTAATATTACACCTATTGGAGACTTTCCGAGTCCAGAAGAATTAGCAAGTTTTAGAGAGGAAGAGCTAAAAGGCAAAGCGAAATTTGGATATAGAGCAGCGGACTTGATTATCTTGGCTAAACAAGTTGTTGATGGAAAAATTAATCTGTCTAATATTGAAAAAGACGACATTGGTGATGTACCAAGTGCAAGGTTTAAGCTGAAGATAAATGGTGCTGGTCCTTTCACCATTGATACTATCATGATGTGTGCTGGAATCTATGATAATATTCCAATTGACAGCGAAACGGTGCGTCATATGAAAGAGGTAAAAAAAATTAGACATCCTCTTTTCTCATTCTTCTTAATATTTGATAATTGATTATTCTTGGTTTACTTGATGTGCTTTGTTGCCTATTGAATTGCATAGAAAATAAATAGCAAGTGCAGAAACATGTTTAGATTCTCTTCTTAACAGAGAATCAGTGTTCTCTCATTTTGCATAAACTGATCTACTCGTGGATTTTTTAGAAGAGGAAGTGATGGTATAACTCCCCCGTTCAAATAAAAAAGAGGTTTGTGAGACCAGTAACCTCTAAAAGGACTGAAAATTCAAGTGAGAAGCAATTTACAGATCTGATTCTTATACTAAGAGGCTTGACTTATTGGAAACAACTTAATATATAGAAGATTTTAATATAATATGTGGAAAGTTAAAAAGGAAGACCAGATTTAGGATAAAACTAATTGGCAAACAAAGATTTATATTAGAGCCTAGTCACAAATGAGAACCTCTTAAGATAGTGAAATAGTAATCCATAACTACATGAGATATTGCAAAAGAAAGAAAAATATACTTATCAAAAAAAAAAAAAAAAGGAAAGAAAGAAAATATAATTAGCATGAACATAGTTAGCATGGCTTTGGTATAAACTCTTTGTTTTTTGCCTTTACGCTTTTTTGGTTGAAAGCAAGCTAGTAAAACATTTAAAATATAGTGTTATGATGAAAATAAAGAAAACAAAGAAGCTATTTACAAAGGATTAAAATTCAGAATTCTTGAAGTCATTCTAACTCAGTTAGTGCGAAATAATACCAGGGCCGCGTCAGGCTATGAGAGCTGATCCACAACATAAATATTACAACCGTGAGAGTTGAGACTTCTAGCAATAGATTTTGAACGCTAATTAACCTTGGAAATTTACATACAATGGCAAAGATAGAAGATTTTCAACTGTCGTTACCGCCAATTTTTTCCTCCAGTCCTATATGCTCTACATCTTCCAACTAAAGATTAAAATTTGCTTTCTATCTGGACACTCCTTGATGAAAGGATTGAAGAAGCACAAGGGAATTGTAGCGAGGATAGGCATGGATTTCTCGCCAATGTTAGTGGAACAATTGTTTTTAGTACTGTTCAATGGATTTCTAGGTTGTACGTACTACTGTTTGATTTAAAGTAATAAATAAAACTACGTGTAAGGAAAGTTACTGCATGTACTCGTAAGTTTCACTAATTGCTGATTTATTGTATGAACTAAAGTTATAAGTTATATAATATTTTTCATTAATTAATTGGGACAGGAGAATTTATTTTGTTCATGTATCAGCACGTATATGTTTCACTGAATCAGTTTCGGTTGTCTCACAAAGGAGCTATAAAAGAAGATATCTGAGCAGGATGATTAACATATTAGAAACTGTCACTTTAATAAATTTGTATTTAGCCGTAAAATCAAAGAGAAGTTTTGTGGAAAGTAGATATCTCATATATTTATTTTCCAATTGATCTTGAGCAATGGAAAGAAAATGAAAGCTTATGGTCCATGAAAAATGAACTGAACTTCATTATTACATGTTAATGTAGTCAGATATTGTATTGTGTCGATGTAAGGATTGATCAGAATCACTCAATTGTGGCACGATTAGTTCAAATTCTTCAGTGAATGTTTGGAATACTTTATTCCCCCCCCCCCCCCCTCCAAACCCACCAAGGCTGGAGAAGGAGCTTTATAAGCTATTAGCTCTTTTTCTCTATTATCCATTTTATAACGTAACTGCACTCCTCCACCTGAGATGTTCTCTGCCGAATTATAACGTTTCTCTCGGTGTGAGTATGTGCAGTTTAATTTGCTGCTAATTCTTAGGGTATTTTGAAGAGTCTGCATCTTGTAACCATATTCATGTCACTCTCGTTTGAAGATATGAAAAGCCTAATGAAGAGTTCATGTAACGTAGATTACGTAAAAGTAGTTTTCGTATTCATTTCAATTTGAAGTAATTAATACGCTGATATTTGTTGAATTAAGAGTATTTTCTTCTTGAGTGTTTTTTGCAACTTCCATGTTGAGTTGGATTAATGATGGAGCAGAGATGGGAGAACCTATCATTGTATCTGTTGGTAGGCAACACATATATGCATATCTATCAAGATTCCATTGATATTTGCATTCAATGATTCATTTCCCATAGTTAAAGGCAGCTTGCATGCATTTCACGAAATACCGGTCATTAACTGATTAATGAGCCTTTGTCAGTTTCGACGTTCAATTTTTAGAAAATACACATCTTTGGTCGCAAAAGACAGAGACATTTGTCTTTTGCCAGAGATCATTTGAATTCCCATGGAGTCGATCTGTCCATGAGAAGCAGATAACTGTTCCATATTTTCTAGGATGGATTATATGTGTTTCTTCATGCAGAAAAAGTAGGATAAAACAGAGGCATTAAATTAAGCTAATGAATTGATTGTTCATGTAAACATTACACATCAATCATTTGCTTAGTAACATCAGATAGACACCAGAAGGCACAAGGTAGAAAATCCAGAATAGTATTTCCATTTTACTTGTCGTGATTTCAGCTTCATGGACTTAATCTGAGAAAGCGAAAAAAGGGATCGATTAGTCTCCTGAAAAAGGACAAACTACAACAATTCTACAAGCGTTATCATCCATTTCAGTGTTTGGCTTACTGGTAAGTTGTGGATATTATCCTCCATTTCCATTTAATTTGTAGAGCTCTAATCATACACTTGATTTATTTTATTTCTTGATTATCTTTAGGTTTGAACTTGCCAACTCTTATGAAATAAAGCTTGGCAAGACATTAAATGTGTTATTGCCATCAGAATATCATCATGCCACCGGAAACTATGAAAAGAAGAACAAGAAGTATTAAGGTATGTAACATTATGGCCGTGTAGGTTTTAGCAGTTTCAAATCTGAATTAGCAGTACTAGCTTGCTAGAATCATGTATGAATGGCAGTCATTATTACTAGCTCTGTGAGTTGGAAATTGGGAAATTGTAAATCTATATGTTTTTTTTATTTTTTTATAATGAAGAATTTTATTATCAAGTGAAGAGTTCAGGTACATAGCAAAAAACTGTCTTTTGGACATATAGCCCCAAAATGACAGATGGCTACTCAATCACAAAAAACGACTGTTGCATTAGCTAGTGTTGGGCTAAATGGTCCAAAGATACTCGTAATACGGTGTGATATTATCCTCTTTAGGCCAAGCCCGCACTGTTTTCCCCAAAAGGTCTCACACTATTAGGAGTATTCAAGACCATATAAGTAACTACTTTTTTTTCCAGCTATCAATGTGGTACTTTGTTCGCATACCCAACAATCTCCCCCTCGAACTAAGTTCCACACTACTCATCACGGGTCAGAGATTCAACGTGTCTTTGTGCCACTCACACCATCAAAGTATTTACGATCACTAAAGCCTAAAGGCTGTGTATGCGTCTTCAAAGTTATGGGTAAAGGTCGTAAACAGGCCCATAGACGGGCAAAGGACGTAAACAGGTCCATAGACGGGCAAAGGAACTAAGCCGGGTCCCACGCCACACTCCGCCATCTTCATACTCATCCTGCCAACCCATTGGCTCTGATATCAGTTGTTGGGCTAAAATGGTCCAAAGATACTCTTATACGGTATGATATTGTCCGCTTTGGACTAAGCCCCAACGGTTTTTCCCAAAAGGCCTCACAAAATTAAGAGTATCCAACACCTTATAAGGTAGCTTTTTTTTTTCTTTTCTTTTTAGCTACCAACGTGTTACTTTGTTCGCACACCCAACAACTAGAACTACTCCCAGTAGCTAGGGATAATGGTTATGCTATTCGAACCAAGCTCTCAATCTTCTTTGTAATGCCCCTCCATGATGTATCTCCTGGATAAGTCTTCTGAGCAAAGTCTCAATGCTTTGTTGCTTGTTATGCAACACCCGTTGGTTCCTTTCCATCCATATGAAATACACACCACCTGACATTACCGCCGATTTGATTTCATCTTCCCATGCCATAGCCCATAGGTCTCCTGTTAATTCCCATCCAAACCAATAGCCTTTTCCAGATGATCCAAGAAACAGCACAAGTGAAGAAAAGATAGGATATGCTGGCATTAGCCTGATCACATAATGGGCATGTTTCTGTATTCACTATGCCCCATTTAAACTGGAGCGGATCCCCTCCAGTGGGGGTTTCGTCCAGTTCATCCGGTACACAACCAGATTTCTTGCACGTGTCGCACTTAGAAAGCAATGGTCAAGATTTGTTTGGTTAAACTATTATTTTAACCATGGTTTTATCTTCTCTTTCGTCTATCTCCAATGTCACTTTACAGGCTTGAACCTTAGAAACTGTCGTTATTTAATATTTTAAGGAGGTGAAATTGCAAGATCAAATTGAGAAACTGAAGTAATTTTAGAACATCAAAAGCTATAGTATTAGTGTTTTTATTGCGGTATAATATCTTTATATTATTTGATATTATTTGGTAGCATATTTGTAGGGAGATAGTTACCATATATTAGTTAGTTTCCTTGTTTCACTAGGATCTTAGTTTCCTTGTTTCACTAGGGTTCAAGATTGTATCCTATATATATTTTCTCTTGGTGAATGAATGGAACAAGTCAAGATTGTATAGTTTCTACATAGTATCAGGCCACACGTTTTTTTTTTCTTCTCTTCATCGTAAATTTCCATGGCCGGTGACGCCGTACCTCCTCCACAACCACCAAAAATTGAGTCTAATTCTCCCTATTTTGTCACGCCCCGAACCATGGCCTGGACGTAACACGACACTCGATGCCTGACTGCATGTGACCGAGCGAACCACATGACTTGCTAAATCATCATGATGCATAATATAAGCGGACTATAACATGGATGCATAATGAGCCTTTATAAAACATAATGAGTCATAATACTTAATAAAGTACTTGTTTAAACATGAGTGAGCCAAAATGGCTATATGACTCCAAATGTCTGACATAACATAACTGACTGGTCTAGTCTATGAAACCTCTATCATGAGTCTAACTGAAAAACATATTTACTGGGACAAGGCCCCCCAGCATACCTTTACATGCAAAACTAAATAGAGAAATACAATGATTAAACCCCGAATGAGATGGGGCTCACCAATACGCTGGTACAAGCAAATCCTAATGATCAGAAGCTTCGTCCTGTATATTCGTACCTGCATCGTGAAATACAGGCCCCGGGCAATAAAAAGGGGACGTCAGCACATTGAATGTACTGGTATGTAAAGCAACCGGAAGAAACAACACGGGACATGGAATAACATGATAAGAACTGAAACTGAAAACTTGGACATGAACATGAGCATGAGCATGAGTACATATACGTATATAACATGAGTAAAACATGATAAGTAGGGAGAACATTTCATAAACCGACACATGATATCACCACGTGGATACGTGGAGTCTGGTACCTCGCCGGACCAGCAGAGCCCCTATACCTTGCCAGGGTATAAGGTAATAACGTACCTGATGGAACCATTCAATGTGAAATTAAGGTATCGACCTAACTGGCGGAGCGATCCTTGTCCTATGGTGGCTACATAGTTTCAGGCTATCTGAGCCTTCTCGGTAATTCGTGCAACTCCCAAAAACATTAACATAATATAGTTGGCTAAGAAGCCCATGACTTTCGTGAATTTACTTGTACTTGTCTTGAAATCATGATTTCACGAAATAACTTGTAAACATGTTTTCATGAAATAACTTGTAAACATGTACTTGATCATGAGAAATACCATAGTTCAAAATCATATATTTGTAATTGACTTGAAAACATGCTTGTAATTTGTAAAATATAATTTACAATTTCATAGGAACATAATGAGAACACATGAGGAAGAATTCATGATTCATGGATTAAGCTAGGAATCCTAATGTCCGTAATGGAAGATTAGGAATACAATAACGAACATAGATACGAAACTCATGTACATACATACATAATTACGGGTTACCAATATGTTGGGTTTAATGCCCTGGGATTTGAACTTCGTAGATTTTACGAAACGGATCATGGGGAAGAACGTAGAGGTTCCCACATGTGGATGGAAGTTCTACATACCTTAACTTTCCGCTTTTGAGCGTATCACAATGTCCTTCCACTCCTTTAACTTCAATCTATAGCAATACAAGTCATAGGGATTCTATATTAGCAACAATATCCATGTTTTGTTCATCTAAGCATTTTATCAAACACTTAGTGGGCATGAAGCTCTATAACCCTCGTTAATGGTGTTTTCTTCACCCAATCCCCATTCTTTTACTTCTAGCTATTACTACAATCTCAATTAGATGTAATTAACATCATTCTTCATCATCCATATGAATACAACAATCTCAAATCAACAATCCAACAATCCTAGCATAGTTCATATAATTCTCTTCAACAAACCCAATTATTATTCTCCCAAGAATTCATAAATTCATAACTATAATTGATTAGGGAGTAGAAACATTACCTTTTTGGGTGGTCACCACGAACTCAACACCCCCAAGTCCGATCCTTAGCTTAAAATGACGACAACAACTTGTACTACACTTTATCCTTCATGAGCTTTGGGATTCGGGGCCTTAAACTTGGTTGATTCTTTACTTTCTCTCTCTAAATCTCCTCTCTCTCACTTCCTCTCTCTAAAAATCTGAAATGTGAGGGAAATGGAGGCTGCTAGGGTTTCCATTTTCTTTATATACTAAGGGGAAAATGGGTTGACCCAACTTGAAAATGGATCGGGACCTTTCTGTCTTAAAACGTCCATATCTCCCTATCCCGACGTCGCCTGTGAACCCACAACCTATGGTTGGAAAGGTATTTCAATTATCTACAACTTTCATTCTTTGAGTTTTCCCAAATTCTCAACTTACGATAGGGTTATGGCCTCCCGAAGTCAGGTGACCCGAAACGTACATACGGACCAAGATACGGTCACCGTTACGGTCCCGTAACACGAGGTACAGACCGTAACTTGGTACCGTACCTTGGTGAAAATTTCCAGCGAGGTTCTGGAAATTTTCCCTGTGTTACGGCCCGTAACACAAGGTTCGGCCCGTAACACGAAGGACGGACTGTATCTTGGAGGAAATTTCCAGTGAGGTTCTGGAAATTTCCTCTGTGTTACGGCTCACTGTTACGGCCCGTAACACGAGTTACGGTCCGTAACTCGTCACCGTAACGCAGACGAATTTTCCAGCAAACAGGCTTCAGTCAAATGGGCATAACTCTTTGCACAAATGTCTGTTTAATCCCCATAATATACCGTTGGAAAGCTATCTAATAGGGCTACAACTTTCATCAAGGAAGTTTTTCCGGATTCACAACGGATCAAGGAGTTCTCGCTGCCCGAAATAGGCCTATCAACCCACCAGAACTCTAACGACGTAAGCTTAAACTTAGCTTCAAAAATGATGGGTGTTACATATTTTCTCGGTCCTCAAGACCGACCCGGGGACTATATCACACCTACTCGTTTTAAGGGCGCATCAAATACCGCTGCCGTCGGTCAGCACTTTACTTCCGATCAATGGAAGGCTATTACGGGATGTTTTGGTAATGCTACAATTCCCGAAAATCGCTTGAATGGTAGTTTGATGTTTTTTCTTGGATTATTGCCACTGGTGCTACTCATCATGTTACCGGTGAGAAATCTTGGTTGTTTGATGTCCATACTGTTGATTGTCCTATTGGTTTGCCTAATCGTGAAAAGGTGCTTGCTTCTTTGGAAGATTCTGTTCGACTGTCAGATAAAATCACCTTACATCATGTCCTTTATGTGCCTTATTTACGTTGCAACTTACTCTCCGTCCCCCAACTTACGGATAATTTACATACTATTGTCTCTTTTAATTCTTATATGTGTGCTATTCATGACCCACTGAAGGAGCTGATTGGAACGGGAGTTAGGAGGGACAGACTATACTATTTTAGCAAACCGGACGGACTATACTATTTTAGCAAACTGGACGTGGTGCAACATGTGTCTACTGTCGTGGCAACGTCCGCATTCGAATTGGGGCATCGACGATTGGGGCATCCTTCCGAGAGAGTAGTTAAGTTGCTTCCTCATGTCAGTAGTGATAAGAGTAGTTTAGCAAAGAATTGTGAAGTGTGTTTACGTGCTAAGCATCCTAGAGATAAATTTCCTTTAAGTGATAATAATGCATCTAGAATATTTGAGAAAATACACTGTGATTTGTGGGCCCCATATCGCCATGTTTCATCGTGTGGAGCTCGTTATTTTTTAACAATTGTTGATAATTTTTCCCGAGCTGTTTGGATTTACTTGTTGGTTGATAAAACATAAGTGTTTCCGATGTTTATGGCTTTTGTTGCTATGGTTGATCGACAATTTAATCAAACAATTAAAGTTGTACAAAGTGATAATGGTACAGAATTTAATTGTTTGATCGATTATTTTTCCGCCACTGGTATTTTATTTCAAACCTCTTGTGTGGGTACTCCACAACAGAATGGGAGGGTAGAGAGGAAGCATAAACATATGTTGCATGTTGCGAGGGCTCTCAGATTTCAGGCCAATTTGCCTATTTTTTTCTGGGGTGAATGTGTTCTTGCTGCATCTCATCTCATAAATTGTACCCCCACACCCAAATTGGAAAATAAAACACTTTTTGAAATTTTATTCAATAAACCTCCTTCTTTTGATGCTATTCGTACTTTTGGGTGTTTGTGCTTTGCTCATAATAAAAAAACTCAGGGTGACAAATTTGTTAGTCGGAGCAGAAAGTGTTTGTTTGTGGGATATCCATTTGGTAAGAAGGGGTGGCGGTTATTTGATCTTGATACGAAGGAATTTTTTGTCTCTCGTGATGTAAAGTTTGTGGAGGATGTGTTTCCTTTTGCTTGTCCGGAAGATGTTAATATTTCGTCTAGTTTTTTGGATGAGGGTGCTGAAAGGGATCGTGATTTTATGGTGTACGGGGATGAATTAGGGGGCGAAGTTGATAGTTCGGAGGCTGCCGAGCAGCAGCCGCAAACCACTGCCCAACCAGCGCCTGCTGGCAGCCAGGCCGAGCTGCAGCCAGCGGCCACTGTCCAGCCCGCTGGGAACCCAGCGCCAGCTAGCAGCGAGGCTGAGCGGCTGCCAACAGCCACTGCACAGCCCGCTGGCAGCGAGGGGGGGCAACAACACCATACCCCAGTCACGAATATGGAAGGTGGCTTCGGGCGTGGTTTTCGGAAGAAATTTCCCTCTGTTGTGCTTCGTGATTATGTGACACACTCAGTTTTTGCTAATAGTCCGTCCCCTACAACTCCTATTAACAATCAATCCTCAGGTACTTCCTATCCGTTGGCACACTATATTAATTGTGACAATTTTTCTGTAAATTATCGTAAGTTCCTTGCAGCTATTATTTCGGGTAAGGATCCTAAGACCTTCAAAGAAGCCATGAAACACGAAGGTTGGAGACATTCAATGAAAGAAAAGATACGTACATTGGAAGACAATGGTACATGGACTTTGGAACATCTTCCTCCGGGTAAGAAAGCACTTGGTAATCAGTGGGTGTACAAGACCAAGTTTTTGTCAAATGGAAATGTGGAACGGCTCAAATCGCGCTTGGTTGTGTTGGGAAATTATCAACAAGCGGGGATTGACTACAATGAAACTTTTGCTCCAGTCGCCAAGATGACTACTATTCGAGCCTTCCTAGCCATTGCAGCATCCAAAAATTAGGAACTTCACCAAATGGATGTTCATAATGCCTTTTTACATGGTGACCTTGATGAGGCGGTGTATATGAAGCTCCCTTCCGGGTTTGAAAGTCCAGATCCTACGTTGGTGTGTCGTTTGCGCAAATCGCTGTATGGGTTGAAACAGGCCCCTAGATGTTGGTTTGCAAAATTGGTGACTGCTTTGAAAGGGTACGGTTTCCTTCAATCTTATTCTGATTATTCTCTTATTACATTTACTAGAGGGAATATTCAGATTAATATCTTGGTTTATGTTGATGATCTTATTATTTCTAGGAATGATTCCGCTGCACTTGCAACTTTCAAAGCCTATTTGAGTGATTGTTTCAAAATGAAATACCTTGGGTCTCTCAAATATTTTTTGGGTATTGAAGTAGCTCGTAGTTCATCAGGGTTGTTTTTGTGTCAACGCAAGTATACTCTTGATATTATCTCTGAAGCAGGATTGTTAGGTGCAAAGCCAAATGGGTTCCCTATTGAGCAAAATCATAAACTTGGCCTTGCAAATGGAGATTTGTTGTCGAATCCGGAGGTCTACCGTAGATTAGTCGGGCATTTGATTTATTTGGGGGTCACTCGACCGGACGTGGCATATTCTGTTCATATTTTGTCTCAATTCATGCAAGAACCTCGGATTGAACATTGGGAAGCGGCCTTACGAGTGGTCCGTTATTTGAAAGGCACACCAGGACAGGGTATTTTGTTACGTGCCGACAGTGAGTTGACTTTGCAGGGATGGTGTGATTCTGATTGGCCGGCTTGTCCGCTTACTCGTCGTTCGTTGACAGGTTGGCTAGTATTTCTAGGTCAATCTCCCATCTCTTGGAAGACAAAGAAGCAGCACACAGTTTCTAGATCTTCTGCAGAGGCTGAATATAGGTCCATGGCTGCGGTCACTTGTGAGTTGAAGTGGCTGAGAGGTCTGTTGTTGAGTTTAGGTATACAACATCCCAAGGCGATCAAATTGTTTTGTGATAGTCAGTCCGCTTTGCACATCACAAAAAATGCGGTTTTCCATGAACGAACAAAGCACATTGAGGTAGATTATCACTTTGTTCGTGATGCAATTAATGAAGGTTTGATTTCTCCGTCACACGTTTCAACATCTTCACAATTGGCAGACATTTTTACCAAAGCTCTCGGCAAAACTCAGTTTGACTTCTTGCTTTCCAAGTTGGGCATTTTTAATTCCCATGCTCCAACTTGAGAGGGGGGGTATTGCGGTATAATATTGTCACGACCCAACCCCATAGGCCGTGACTAGTGCCCGATCTGAGCACCCGAACACATCTATCAAATGTTATCTCAAATTTTATCAAACGCATTCAAGTATATAGCGAAAGCCGACAAGGCTATATTTCAAAGTTAGATAATTTCCAGAAATATTTCGGCAGAGTTTCCTTTGTTTTACAGGCTATCCAAAATAACCCTACGCACAGAAAATACCAACAAAAGACCACATAGGGCCAACGAAGCAACATTTAAACATATGCGGACCGGCCGCCGCGGCGAATGAGATCGCCCAAACACAACATATACACGCATCTGTACAGAAAGACCCCAACCCACAAACATGTCCACAGACCTCTAAACAGACCGACAGAATCATATGACGGGACAGGGCCCCGCCGTACCCATGAACGAGAATATATATACAGTAGTGACAGACTATACCAAAAGATGGGCTCTGGATAAGAGAGCGCTCCAAAATAGGAGAATAAGATCCTAAGCGGACGGATCAGCAAACCTGTCGTCGGTACCTGCGCGGCATGAAAATGCAGCCCCCGAAGAAAGGGGGTCAGTACGAAATATGTACTGAATATGCAAAGCCTGAATTACAGAAACAAAATCATAACTGGTACAGAACGTACAGAAAGTAAATAGAAAACCCAAAGTATCAGATACATATTTTCAAAACAAGCAGAGTGTGTACAGAAACATATGTCACATCAAATCCGGCCCCTGCCAAGGGACTCGGCAGACAGAACGTGGCCACCCTCCCGACGCTGGTGCCACAACACAGAAGAATCAGAACAGGGGCATAACCCCGTAACATAATATGTCATATCAGATGGCCATAGCAAATCATATCAGAACAAGCGTACATGGCACAACATACTCCACAAACCCATGTACGCGTATACCTGCCCCCTCACATCGAGGCACGGCGAACAATGCAAAGGATCACGCTTGACAACATATCCTGGCCCGGGCTCAGTGGGGGAAACATTGAGGCATCCACGAACGGAGTAGTGAGAAACTAAATGCACTAAAAATACCATATATATATTTCCAGAGACTCAATGAGGCATATCGAATGTCAAATCAAATCAATGAAATCGGACGGAAACATAGTAAGTAAATTTAGATGTCATAACGGGTTACGGAGGCATAATCTATCCGAGATCGTTTTCAAGATTCAAAACAATTTATAAGACTTAATGAAATATTTAAAATAGTTTTTATTTAGTAGATAAAGGAGTAGTTAGAGTATCTCTAACGAAAACGCTCGAAGACAAGTCATAGACACATAAAGGGTAAAATTGGAAATAGTGGGCCCACCTCGGAACCAATGAAGCGGTGGGCTCAAATTACGTATTTTTAAGCTTATGGGGTCACCTACAAAGGTTCTAGGACATTCCATAACTTCGTAAGCAATTTGGGAAAAATTTTCATAATTTTTCATCAAAGCATACTTAAGGAATTCAATTCTATTGAATGAAAAAGCGACGATTTCAAACGCGGATTCCGATGGACAGAATATTCCCCGAGGCGTAAATCCAAGCCTAGTACATCTAGGACATGTCAAGAGAAGAATCGGGATAGCTTTACATACCTTTCTTGCCCTTTACGCTTGCCAAAACTCAAATCCCGTTTCGTCCAAAACCTACAAATGGTCACATTTACCAATTTACTATTCATAAGACTTAAAATTTCAACCTTAACCAATTCTTGTCTATTAAAAATTTGAGCAGCATCTCCCCTATATATATATCATCCCCGAGGTTAAAACTCGGCTAAAACAACAACAACCATACCAACAACAATATATACAACATCAATAATCGACTAGGAACGCATTCTAGCGTAAATAGTCTTATTTCCAAATAATGCGACAATTCCAAATCCAACTTTGCACTTACAACCCGATATCAATATTTTCATATTCACATACTAATATAAGACCATTCAAACATAAACCAAAAGTATTCCAAGCTATATATTCAATATTCAACAATTCCATCAACTTCCATATTCAATCCAAAATCCTTATATATGCAACAAAACCATTCCAACACATTTTCTACTTACTAATTCATCTCCAACAACAATCTACACTTTAACAACTTCATTATCTTAATATCATAAAATCACATTAATGTGTCATAATTCTCTACATTCCATTTTCATGTCAACTTCACTCATATAATCTTCCTTTGCATTGTGAAGATCACAATAACACAACTAACATGTTAAACAAAATAAATCCAACATTATCTCAACAACATATACCATACGGCCAACATGGCTTCTTTCCAATTTCATCCAATTTTCATTCAACTTCCATAATTTCATAAAAACTACATTAAAATCACATAATTTCCTATAACCATTTTCAACAATTTCCATTACAAGGCTTCAACAACACAATTAACATAACAAATAAAATTGGTTCATCCTTCTACACACATACATACCCACTTTGCAAACTTCCATATTTCCATAATTTCCACTCATTTCTACATACTACAACATAAACAAACCTTCATAACATAAGAAAAAGGAATTGATTCTTACTTTTTTCTACAAATTTCTTCACTTGAACAAGTTGTCAACTTGAAGAAATAAGTGCTCCTTCTTCCAAAACAACTACACCAAGTTGTAAAGGACCCTTAATTGAGTAGGAAAACCACAAGCTAATAATTTTTGGAGGAAGATTTTGAGGACCTAATTTTCCAAGGTCTTGGCCGTGTGGTCCTTCAAGTTTTTGCTCTTCTTTTTCTCTCAATTTTGTTCTTGAAGATTCTTGAAAATGAAAGAATTGTGGTCTAATGTCTCATTTAATACATGGATTAATGAATTACCATGGGCTTGGGCCATATGGCCGGCCACCCCTCTTTTGGGCCTAAATTTTCTCCCCTTTTATCTTTTTTTTTGGGCCAACCCGGTTGGTCACGAGTTGGGCCTAGCCCACTGACCTTTCGACCTTAAAACGTCCATATCTCCTTGTACCGACGTCACCTGGGAACCCACGACCTATGGTTGGAAAGATAATTCAATTATCTACAACTTCTACTTCTTGGTATTTTTCCAAATTCCAAACATATAATACCGTTTTTGCCCCCCAAAGTCAGGTCACCCGAAAACGTTTTCTTAAAAATATTCGTTTGGAGGACTTCCACTTTGATTTGGCCCAAGGGTCCTTCTTGAGTTGTGTTTAACTTCACATATGTGATTCATATAATTTGTCACATGTCCCAAAAAAAAAAAAAAAAAAAAATCTTGACGTGTGGGCCCCACCTCAGCTTACAAATAATCCGACGTTCAAAAATACGGGATGTAACAAATATCTTGATATTATTTGATATTATTTGGTAGCATATTTGTAGGGAGATAATTACCATATATTAGTTAGTTTCCTTGTTTCACTAGGATCTTAGTTTCCTTGTTTCACTAGGGTTCAAGATTGTATCATATATATATTCTCTCTTGGTGAATGAATGGAACAAGTCAAGATTGTATAGTTTCTATAGTTTTTCATTTTTTTTTCGGTTCATAGTTCTTATTATGTTTTACCTCTCCTTCGTCCCTTTCGATTGATATTCCATGTAACTCCTGTCGAATCTTGTTGAACTTTTTCTACAATGTGAAGCCAACTAGTTCTTCACTCAATTAATCCATGGTAGAATTTCTAAAACTTAATTACTGCCTAAACTAATTCGTTATAGAAACGGGTGAAGTTCTGCAAAAATATTTCTACTATTAAGAACCGGTTGGGCTCTTCTTTCTCGTCGTCCGTTTCCAATTAAAAAATTGTGGGCCCGTTTTCAATTTAATAAAAAAAAAATTGTGGGCCCCATATATATAAAAACAATAACTAATATTAAAAAAAATGTGAGCCCCATATATATTAAACAACAACTAATATTAAAAAAAATTGTGGGCCCCATATTAAACACCAACCAGTATTTAAAAAAAAAAAAAAAAAAGTGGTGCCCACCACCTCCAAACTCATGGGAAAAAAAAAGTGAATCCCATATTAACAAAATCAAGCAATATTAAACAAAAAAAAGTGAATCCCATATTATAAAAACAAACAATGTTAAAAAAAAGTGCTTAGAAAATCAAACAATTAAATCAATAATGATGGATTCATTGTTACATGCGTATCAACCCATTAGTGGGAGCAAATGAAATTATTGTACATCAACATACTTAAAATACTTATATATTAAAATAAGATAGAATTTAATTACTTTTTTCATTTTTTCTTTACTCTAATAAATGTGAAAAGAGATTAATGTCATAAAAGAAAAAATAATATTAAATGGAGATCAAATACTTAATAAGGTAAATTAGTGAAATTATAATTCTAATTGACCTTTCCTTAAAAAAATCGTGTAAAAAACAACATGACAAGTAAAATGAGTTAAACAAAAAATATTTGTTAAAAATTAAAAAATAGAAGTTCCTCATGGCCCCATATTAAACACCAACCAATATTAAAAAAAATAATATGGGCCCCATATTAAACACCAACCAGTATTGAAAAAAAAAAGTGGAATCCACCACATTCAAACTCACGAGAAAAAAAAAGTGGAACCCATATTAACAAAATCAAGCAATATTAAAAAAAAAGTGAATCCCATATTAAAAAAAACAAACAATGTTAAAAAAAAAGTGCTTAAAAAATCAAACAATTAAATCAATGATGATGGATTCATTGTCACATGCGTATCAACCCATTAGTGAGAGCAAATGAAATTATTGTACAACAACATACTTAAAATACTTATATATTAAAATAAGATAGAATTTAATTACTTTTTCATTTTTCCTTACTCTAATAAATGTGAAAAGAGATTAATGTCATAAAAGAAAAAAAATATTAAATGGAGATCAAATAATTAATAAGGTAAATTAGTGAAATTATAATTCTAATTGACGTTTCCTTAAAAAATCGTGTAAAAAACAACATGACAGGTAAAATGAGTTAAACAAAAAATATTTGTTAAAAATTAAAAAATAGAAGTTCTTCATGGCCCCATATTAAACACCAACCAATATTAAAAAAAATAATATGGGCCCCATATTAAACACCAACCAGTATTAAAAAAAATGTGGGCCCCATATTAAACACCAACCAGTATTAAAAAAAAGTGAAACCCACCACATCCAAACTCACGGGGAAAAAAAGTGGATCCCATATTAACAAAATCAAGCAATATTAAAAAAACAAAAGTGAATTCCATATTAAAAAAACAAACAATGTTAAAAAAAAAAGTGCTTAGAAAATCAAACAATTAAATCAATAATGATGGATTCATTACCATATGCGTATCAACCCATTAGTGGGAACAAATGAAATTATTAGACAACAACATACTTAAAATACTTATATATTAAAATAAGATAGAATTTAATTACTTTTTCATTTTTTTCCTTACTCTAATAAATGTGAAAAGAAAAAATAAGATAGAATTTAATTAATTTTTCATTTTTTCCTTACTCTAATAAATGAGATTAATATCATAAAAGAAAAAATAATATTAAATGGGGATCAAATAATTAATAAGGTAAATTAGTGAAATTATAATTCTAATTGACGTTTCCTTAAAAAACTGTGTAAAAAATAACTTGACAAGTAAAATGAGTTAAACAAAAATATTTACTAAAAATTAAAAAATAGAAGTTCTTCATTTAAATAGAAAATCAAATTTCTACTTTGTTTCATTTTAAACATGTAAAATTAATATAATAATTTGAATTAGAATTATCCAAATCAAAATTTGATAAAAAAATTATATGTATTACTTTACTATTACTACTATATAGAAGAGCCGATTTATAAAGGCAAGATCATCGTCCGTGTTCGGTCCTACTTTTTTATTTAAGGGCAAAAAAATCCTTTGTGGTCCCACCCACTTTTTTATTTAAGGGCCAAAAAATGACGTTTTATACTTTATATTACCAACTCTTCTAAAAAGTAGATAGAAATACTTTATTATATTTCTATTTTTCTACAAGTAAAATGAGCTAAACCGAGAATATTTACCAAAAATTAAAAAATAGCATTTCTTCGTTTAAATAGAAAATCAATTTCTACTTTGTTTCGTTTTAAATTAATCGAATTAAAATTGAAAGTATCAACTGATGTTTAAATATTACTATTATTTTATCTCAAAGAGAGGAAAATAGTTTTCTTTTAAACAAGTTTTCTCTTTTAAAAAGTATTAATAAATTTTCGTAGCAAACACGAATATAATAAAATTTTAGATACGGAACACAAACTACAATGTTATATTAATCATATTTTGAACATAGTGTGTGTATATATATATATATATATATATATATATATATATATATATATATATATATATATTATCACTATCTACACACAACTACATATATATAAATACACTATAATCCGAAGTGTTGGGCCCGTGCGCAGCACGGACATAGGCCATCTAGTAAGATTAGAAAAGCAGGATTATTTTGGGCAAGCACATAAGAGGAAGATATAGAAGAAGAGACCTTGTGCAACTGAAGATGGACGAAAGAGAATATAACCACGGTCAGAATAACAGTTTCACCAGACAAATCTTGACCGTTGCTTTTTAAGTGAGACACGTGTAATGAATCTAGTTGTGTACCGGAAGAACTGGACGTAACCTCTACTGGAGGGGATCCACTCCCCATTTAAACAACCTATCACTTGTACTCAGCCTTCCATTCAGAGCCAACCATAAAATGAGATCTGTATGTTTTTCTTTAATCATGGAGTATAAGACAATATGTACGTCACAGTGGCTATATTTATTGGTGTTAATTCTTTTTTAGGATGGAAGCTGCATTGAATATTTGGACTGATGGTTTTGAGCAGATGTGGTGTGTGATGGATAGGATATACGCACCGGATGTTGCTATAAATTCTGCAAGAATTAATATTAAGATTTTGCAATTGATGGATCGGGCTAATTAAGAACTTCCATTCAGAAGGTTACTTTTCGTTTTTGTTTTCTAGAGATACTGTGTGGACTACAAATTGATATTGCTGGCTTCAGAATTTAGCATTATGGAATTGGGTGCTCCATTTTCTGTAACATAAAGCTGCTATTAATCACAATAATAGTTAACCAACTATATCCAAAACTATTGTATTATCATTTCCTATCTAACACGCATTTTGTGACAATATTTGGGCAAAAATTAAAGACCAGCAATTTGAGGGGCAAAAATTAAAGACCACCCCGAATAAGGACAATCGTGCATAGTACAACCCAAGTGATGGACTTCCCTAGGTCTGAATCCAGTACCTAAATCTGGATGGACTTCAATTCCTGGTGTCAACAACTCCTAGTGAATGTGCTCTTAATTTCAACTCCTGGTGTCAACAACACGCTTTACTGGTAATTGAGGATTTGTAGATCATGTAACATGTCTAAGTTGTTAATCTTTAGCTCACAAATACTCTTTCTTTTTCTTTTTCTTTTTTGTTTTCACCTATTTCCAACACCAACATTCCTCACGGAGACTATGGTACTTGCCAACTTTAAGATAAGTTATACGTTATTAAATTGAACCCTTTCTCTAACAAGTTTGTTTGCGGCACTTTTTTTGTTGTTGTTGAGCTGATACAGAGAACAGTAGTTTAAGGTGGCAAATCATGAATTTCATTATTTAAAAATAATTAAATGTAAAATTTAAAATGTCTCTCCATAGCTTCTTATCAGTTGATGCATGACTGTGATTTAACTTGCTAATTAAGTACTTCATCATCCACCAT
Organism: Lycium barbarum; assembly: GCF_019175385.1. NCBI lineage: Eukaryota > Viridiplantae > Streptophyta > Magnoliopsida > Solanales > Solanaceae > Lycium > Lycium barbarum. The sequence continues at coordinate 1,771,741 of NC_083348.1, read as the reverse complement.
TGTTGAGCAATGTCAGGTTTCGTGAATCAGTAATTGCGAGCAATTCCACCTAATCGAGCTTCAATTTACTTCACCAGCTCCGATACCATGATAAATTCTACAATCTAAGCTGAATTACACAGCTAAATGTCACATACAATTGAGATTACAAGAGCAATTACCCGAGAGAAGAAGTGTAGCAGAAAAGAAAGAGAGTGATTGCATTCTGATCCGGATATTTTCTTACACATGTTCACAGGAGAGACAACCCTATTTATTAGTTAGTTGTACATACCTGACTCTTAACAAATCGACTCCCTAATAGTCACAAACTGACCCAAAGTGCTAATAGCCTAGAATTGAACTTGTTACTTAGGCGATCACGGAGGACACCAGGCGACTGCGACGTGAACCAACCCAAAGGGAAGAGTTAGTTGAAATTGATTTCTACCTCTTTACCTTAGCTTTACGTTACCACAATTATCAGTGATGGAATTGTGCAGAGAATATGTGGTAACTCTAATCGGAGCGACTCAACAAAATCAGTGGTTCAAGGCAAAACTTTGTAAGAGGCCTTAAATTAATTTAATAAAAAAATCAATTTATTTCTTCTCTTTTTTGTACCTATGGTGTACATCTTGTATATACCTTGTTCACCCCCCTGTTACCTGCTAGCTCCCATGATAGGAGATATTTGACAACTCTACTCACTAAGATGTAGATGATATAATTTTAAGAAACATACGGTTAAGATAATTTTTTCCAATAAATTCTCATAATCTCAATTTTGTACCATTGAGTAGATGTTAGAATAATTTCATACTTCTAGAATAATTCAAGTCTATTTTGAACTGAAAATCATTTAATCTACCCTTTATGTCTACAAGACTCCATTTTTAAATTATCAAAGCTGTCATCAAATTGCTAATTATCATTTATTGTATGTTTATTATAATTTGGGTTATTTGTCCAAATAACTTCTATTGCATTCAAAAGAAATCAGCATAAAACTAATATTTTTTTATTATTCTATCCGCCCCATTTATGTGAAGGTGTTACTGTTTGGGAGTCAAATATTTTTCTTAAGCTTTTTCTATAATATTTTGAAGAAATGATATTCGAATTCATAGTAAGAAATTGAGTATTTTGATCCTCATATTTCAAACAGTACATAAATTGAAATAGAGGATTTTTATAATATATAAAATAAAGAAATTGAGGCCTTAAATTTTGGGAGCCTAAAGGTATTGCTTTAGTGGCTTCCTCGTTAAGTCGGTCATGATACTAATGGTTAGAGGGAGAACTAACTTATAATAGAGTTTAAGACTTACAACTGATCTAATGGACGAGATTTAATCTTGATTTGATATAAATCATTTGTTTTACATTAGTCGAGCCACAGATAAAACAAATATTTTACCCTAGAGTACAAGAGAATACGCGAGAAATACGTCTCTAAAAATCATTCAGAACTTGTGAGGTTGATGCTTGCTGATATATTTATTCATCCGTTTCATAATAAGTGGTGTTTTTACCTTTACATTTTATTCAAAATAAGCGGTGTTTCACAAAATCAAGAAAGCATTAATTTTTTCCTTCCAATTTAATCCTTATTAAATAAGTGAATTTTACATAACCAAGAAAACATTAAAGAGCTTACTTCTTTTTCATGGCATTTGATTTAAGGGGTGTGCCCAAACTAAAAACACTCGTTATTATGAAACGGAGGGAGTAGTAAACTTCAAGAGGACAAGTTTGAAATTCATTTTGGAATATGTATTATATTAACGGAAATGGCTCAAATATGCCATTGAACTATCGAAAATGACTCATTTATGCCACTCGTCAACAGTTTGGCACATTTAGTCATCGTCGATTTCAAAATGTCTCATCCATCCCATTTTTCATTAACGTCGTTTTACAATACTAGATATGACACGTGACCTCCAATTAGAGGTCTACATCATTCGATTAAACCAATACAAATTAAATCCTAAATTAAACTAAAACCCGATCTATTAATTTAAGATTTAATTTGTGTTGGTTTAATAAATTAAATCCTAAATTAAACTAGTTTTACTTTGAAAATGATGAAAATAATTACACACTCCTGTTTCATGACTCTTCCTATTTCCCGCCCATTACTGTGACTTTTCTTTTTCCTGACTCTTCCTCTTCTCTCCCATTAAAGAACTCATCTCTAGATTATCCTTAATTCTGTCTCTCTGCTTCTGTTTTGAAGATGGAAGATGGAGGATTAGGCACTCCACAAGAAAGGCAAAGAGGTACATATGTTTTTCCAGTCAATGCTATTACATTTTCCATGTTATAGTTTCTTTCTTCACACTTTCTCTTGTTAGTTAACCCTATATAATTAAAGGGAAAATTATCAATTTGCAAATTAAAATAGTTTTATTATTATGAATGTCAAAGAAAAGGGAGTCCTTAATATTAAAACTATAGGAGAAGCATGAGTTATTAGATGAAACTTTAAGTGAGATTTGTGAAGATATTCCAGAAATTAATCAGTAGGTGGAATAATAGGTTTATAAAGATATTACTATCTAAATAATTTATATTGTATCGAATTAGAAACACCAATTTGAGTACTAAAACACTAGTAATAGCTATTTGTTTACTTGGAAATGAAAAGTAAGATTCTATATATTCCTTCTTCACTGTATATTCTCTATTGAAATTCTTTCTTATTCGTTCTATACATCTTTCCAAATGCAGATTCACGACAAAGTAAAAAGAAGAGGCATAGAGGATATGACTATGATGAAGTGATGTCATCGTCAAGGGGAAAAAATGATTCCATAGAAAAGAAAAGGAACGGAAAATATCTAAGGGTGACGCCTTCACTGGATCATAATCGTGGTGGTTCAAAGGAATCCGAGGGGAAGCCATCAAGTAAGAAAAAAATGATATATACCGAGACACCATCACTGGAGCTTGAAAAGAATTATTTAAAGAGGGGGAGGACTCCGAGCGTCCCACACGAGGAAGAGCTATTCTACTTAAGTGACAAAATTTGGGGTGATGTTAACCAGGATCATGAGATTAACCAACAATTTACTCGCCAGAGTAGTAATTCTTGTTCCTTTAGGCCTTTCAACAGTTTGGATCCGCAACCATCGGATAAATTTTTTGTGGGAGAAGTAGGGCTAGCCTTAACAGCTATCACTAGGAATCAGTCTAATCCAGTGCAAGTAGCTCTTGAACAATTTAAATTACTTTCTCAAAGTCTGAATACTAGGAAGAATTATGGCAACCAAATACTGGAGGCATGGATAGCCCCAAAAAAGGTATAATCTTTTGTTTCTGTTTCATCTTTTTATGAAGATCGATTTCCATTAATTAATATACTAATTTTCTTCCCACACACCTTCAGTATCATGTACCAAAGCTGCATAATTAGTTTGTTTTAAAAATTGCCTAGACTTTTGTGGTGGTTGCATATTAATTATTCAAAGTTAACTACTTATTGGCAACCAATTATTCAAGTTGTGGTTCCAAAGGTAACAGGTTTTGCAGATCTTTAAGTTTGCAAGGGTTTTAAATATATGCATAAACATGTGTAAAGATTTTTACAGTTCTCATGTTATTAATTTCCTCTCCTTATTGCTCAAACGGAGCTGATTTAGTCTGTTAAACAACTTTTTTCTATCAATTTTCTCTTCAACTGGAACCAGCGATAAGAAATATATTTTCCCTATAGTCCTTCACTGGTTACCACTTGGTGTATGTGTAATGGAAGGATCAATGAACATTTTTTTTTTTTTTTTGTGTATTCGTTAAGTGCTGTGTAAAGTGAGAAGTGGGCATCTCTCGTTTCTCTTTTTTTTTTTGGGACAAAAAGAGATTGCGTCTATTGGGACCTAAGTTGTTTAAATTAACACGTTGAGCTTATGGTCAGTTGTTTCAGTGTGAACTGTTTTTGTTTTTGTTCTTGGTTTAATAATTAAGTTGTATATCTGATGCCTGTTATTGAACTTCTAGTCTCTTCAGAAGTACTCTCATATCATATAAAGTTAGCGTGCAATTTTGTGATTCATATTTTGCAAGGAACATATGCACAGCTAAAGCCTGTTTGTCTTGGTACCGTTCAAGTGTGTATATTTTCTCTTATGATCACTTTTATTCAAGGAGGAGCTTTATGAACTAGAGGAACAAAAGATAGCAATGAGCTATTTGGACACGAAGATAAAACATGGACGATTGGTTTCAGATGCCTGTAATGCTAGCCATAGTTTTGGTAAGCTTTCTATCCAGCTAAGAATATCTAGTTTTCATTTCTATCCAGCTAAGAATATCTAGTTTTCATTGTGTGTGAGGGGAAATTAATCTTATATATGTAATTGTTATTGGTTGGAATTATCTGAATCAGAAGCAGTGTTAGCAGTTTGATATATTGATGATCTTTGGTGCTTTCATTTTCATTTTCCAATTTCAAGATCAGTTTATCTGCTAGTACCAAATAGGGTTTTGCATGAGCATCAGCAACCTTTTCACATGTGGCGTTTCCTTTCCGGTGATCTCTTCTTGGGCGTTGCTCTCTTCCTGTTTGCTTTGTCAAGTTATAAGCAACTACCTGGTTGTTAATGTTGTCTGTGAGCCAGTGTTATCAAAAGCGAAAAGCGCAAAAAAGCTCTAAGGTCAGTTGGAGCTTTAAGCGCGAAGCGCAAATAAAGTGCGGACTTTAATGAAAAAGGCACAATGGTGCGAAATACAAATATGTATATGTTTAGACCAAGACTAATAGTAGTAAGCATGAATAACAAATATATGGCTAAGAAATTATAAAAACATTACGATAAAGTGAAATATCATATATTTAGTTACCTCTTCAAGAGAGGCTCATTAGCAAGGAAAATTATGTCTTAGAGCCTTGATGATGACACTGAAGCGCATATAAAGCGAGGCAAAGCGCTCAACATGTTTTGAGTCTCGCTTCAGGGCTTAAGCGCGCTTAAACCTTTGACAACACTGCTAAATTAATTAGGACGATTTCAACAAAAAAAAAAAAATCACTTCTCGCACCGGAAAAAGAAAAAAAGAAAAGAGAAGTGATATCAATCCCAATTGTTAGCCTACCTTTGCTGGGTCCGTGTTATCCACATTCCTTAGAAATAACTCCAAATGGTATTCAGCAGGGGCATAAATAATAGAAAATATAGTTTCTGTAGAATTTATTTGAAAAAGTTTGCAGACTTTCTATCTACGCTATCAAAATTAACTTCAAATTTATTAGTTTATTGCGGAATGAACTTTTAGGAACTCGTCCCCAACTGGACAGGGATCTTCTGCCTATGGGGAGTCAACTGTCGCAGAAATTTCGTTTCATTCCAAAAGAACCATACTAAGTTCACCTTTGAAGGAACAAATCACCAAATTAAATTTTCTGCTAATGCCTTACTTATTGAGTACAAGGAAAATAAATTAACAAGTTGTCCCCTATATATTAATTAAAGCCCAAAGGTAATCTGAAAAACTGTAGTACCAAAACACTAGAATGCAAAATCATTGAGACTCTTAACCTTTAGACATCTAATCCTTTCTGATTTTGCGTGATCAGTCTATCGATCTACATGAAACTATCTAAAGAAATGTATGCATATGTACTGTTCCATGAAGAGTTCTAATTCTATGATTTGAGTCATGTGACACGGAAATATCCACAATTCTCAAACAAATATGTACTTTGGAAGACTGAAAATATTATCCCTATATTATGTTGTATCCTCTCTTTAGTTTCACCTTCTTGGAGCCTGATGCATAAGTGAAAAATTTCAGATTTACAATTCATGATGCCTCTCGTATCGTTTTTCAATTTCCTCTGCTTCTATCATTTAATCTGTCCTAAATTTTCAGGAAATGAGTTTTCCCAAGGAAAACAGGGTTCGTGTAACATAGCAACTGATTGCGGACTCAACAAAGATAGACCAAAGGCTATGAACGTGGAAACAATTGGATGTCGGAAACCAATCACTGGAAAGTAAGCTTTTCTATTATTTCCTTTTGTTCTCCTTTCAAGTTTTTCCTTTTTGACAGTATTACATGCCTTGCAAGATGTATCAGAATCAAGTAAATTTAAGGAAAGTCTTCTGGTAGGAATTCCTCAAGGCGTATTCCGGGGTTTTCACCAATCTTTTCATTAATATTTTATCTTCTTCTGTTTTACTGCTGAACCTATATGATGAATTCTGGCAGTTTTTACATTTAGTTTCTTGTCTAACTGATAACTTGCACTTTGAATATTCAGAGCTTCAAACACAAGCCCCCATTCTCAAGAGAGAAAGAAAAGGAAGATTGAAAACCAAGAAAATCATTGTAACTCAAGTATACCATCTGACGCTGTTGCTAGTTTTAAGGAGATCAATGAGAGTACCACTTCATTTCCGGATGGAATGACTGTTGAGGTGCTGGTGAAGGGAAAACCAGACGGAAAAGTAGCTTCTCCCGGAAAGCAGGTGATTCTATTTGAACATTCAGATAGATGCAAATGTCATGCTACTGACTGATCCTTTCTTTTGTCCAGGTCAAAATTTATTTCACTTTCAAATTAAGAGACGCTGAAGACTTTGTTGCCTCAAACATTGGTGGAGCTCCCGATATACTAAATCTAGGTCTTCTTCTTCTTCTTCTTCTTCTTCTTCTTCTTCTGTCTGTACTCATACACACACTACTCTGTGAGTTGTCTTGATAAACCGATGAGAAGTATATATAGTTTAGGTGGATTTTTTTGTTCTGCATGTTTTCCAAGAAAGTTCTCATCACTCTTTTCCCTAATGAAAGTTTTGACTCTGCCCCACCATGGACATTAACCGATTATCTCTTTAAATTTTTATTTTGATGTTTTGGATCAGGTTACGAAAAAACGTGTAAGGGATTGAGCATTGGCATTGAAGGTAATCATGTTCATGGACTGAAACTATTTCCTTTATAGCTTAAGCATTCTATTATGGTTGGCTAAACTATAACCTTACAGGTATGCATGTTGGTGAAAAGAGAAGACTCACTATTCCACCATCTTTGGGGTATATACAAATCATTGCTGAAATGCTCATTTTGTAAACTTCTTTGGTGTGATTCCAACACTTAAAACATTTCTCTGCTCTCATGCCTTTTGTCGGTGCAGCCGTGAAAAACTGCCAGACTCATGGATCCAGTATGATGTTGAATTGGTTGATATATGTGAATGAAGATAATATATAGTTTCTCCACAATGAAAGGAATTTTGCCAACCCCTCCCAGAGGTAATTATCTGAAGAGTCGTCTTAGCTGGTAACTGCATTTTTCTCAGCTCATGTGATGATGTTAGCTTTGTTAACAGAAGCTATTTTTGTTTTTTGATTGCTAACTTTGCATATTGACCTAAGAGAATTGTATCGTGACATGGTGTACCTGTCGGTGACTGTTTTTCGAGCTGCGGAAGCAGCCAGTAATACATTAGGGTAGACTGCTTACATCACATCCTCTGGGGTGCAGCCCTTCCCCCGTTACCCGGTCCCTGCTAACGCAGGACTAACGTAGGAGACTTTGTGTACCGGGCTGCCCTTTCTTTTTTCTAATTGATTGCACCTTTTTACTCAAAATTGTGTTACATTATTAATTCCATGGTAAAAACTTACCATCAGTTGACTATGGATTTGAATGGTGCAGATTATGTTTTTAGGCTAAGAAATATTTCCTTTCCATCCCCTCTCTCTTTTCTCATCCCCCATTCTTGTTCTTAGCAGTGTATTTTCCTTTCCATTTTATTAGCTGAACTCCTGTAATCGTTGTCCTAACAAACTGGAAAACAGTACGGGCTTTCAGTCGTCAAACTGCTTTCTGGTAGAATGTCAACTTGGAATTTGCTGCAGCACAGATGAATCTTGCTGCAAGTTTGTTTTCTTTCAGAACAATATGAACTCAGAGCTGATATAATAAATAATTCTCCATGTTCACCATTAAATTGGCATAGTCAAAAGTGATTCACATCTCTGTATAGGCTAAACTGTTGTTTTCTTCTCAATATTGGAAGGTATCAACACCTATTTAGAAATCATGAGCTTCTCGATCAGTTTTAGGTTCCATTGGAGCTATTTTTTGGGCAACTATTGTTTTCTAGGCAGCTTCTTGTTGTTGTTAGTTACAATAAACTCGAGGTGTAGGTAAATATCTGATACAAGCACATATAATTTCTAACAAGTACATCTAGGTAAATGAGAGTCCTTGTAACCAGGAGGCTATTTAGGTTTTCACTTTGTATTAGGGGCCGTATTCCTCATTTGTCTGCATTGAGAGGCATAGCGGGATGTAATTGATGAATCTGCAAATTCTAATGGGGCCTGTTTTAGAAGCTTCATCAATGGTCCGCAGCTAAATGAAATTTTACATTGATGAAAATTTGGTTTCTCGTCCTTGTCCTTGTGTTATTATTCTGTTTGTCCTTTAATGTCCATTCATCTAAGAAGCATCTAAGATTATCATTTGACAATACCTTTCTTTTGTTCATCTATAGGGTCATAGCATGGAAGAATGATCTTGGCCAACAATAGGTTTTTCTAGTGGTGTCTGGAAGGTGTGACTAAAGCAATCTGCCATGTTTTTTGGGTTGTCTTGAAACCATTAACAACTATCTTTGGTGGAGATGATGTCTCTCCTTTGCAAATACTTTGTTTTTATATCTGAAAATTTGTTGTTGACTGTCATTTCATGCTGGTCATATTATTGCTAGTTTGATGCTTTAAGCGCTTCGCATTATATGGCCAAGTTAGCCAGGCTAACCAAGTTCCTGACTTGGAAGGTTTAGGTTGTATGCTATCTTTGCTGCAAATTTGTGTAACTGTGCACTTCAAAAGATAATCGGGTATCCAAGAAATATGGAAAAAACCCTGCCTGCTTTTCCATAAGATCTTGGGAAGGTTTACTTGGGGTCGCTACCCCTAAGCGTCGGTCATGACTCTAGATTGAGTCATGACTAGCGGTTGAGGCAGAGAGGTGTAAGGGGGTTCAATTGAACTTTGTCGAAAAATTATACTATCTAACGGGGTAATTTTTTTTTTCTGCATATATGTAAATGGTTGGATCCCCTTGGCACAAGAATATTTTTTTTAATTGCCTTATTTGAATTTCTAGCTCTGCCACTGATCATGACAATTCATGCCTTCTTTCACAAACAATCGCAACTGATATACTAATGACATCACAATTGCTTACATATACACAAGTTTGCTCAATTACAAAATCAGCTAAATCATAGGAGTAAATTGAACTTTTATCGGGCTTGAAAAAATTAAACACTTTTGAAAGCAAGATAGAACCATGCGTCTAAAAGTAGACAAACTTTTAAATGTTTTGCAGTTATTAACACTCACAAAATACTGTTTAATTGGTAGCTAGGAAGCCAATAATAGTCTAGCTAGTAGGGGGATTTGTATTATTGGGCTAAATCATCCCAAAGATGCTTTTAAGAGGATATTATATTATTCGTTTTCGGACAAGACTTGCACCGTTTTGCCCAAAAAGGTCTGACACTATTAATATACCTTAGGTATACCTTAGTTTTTTTTTTTTTTTTTTTGGCTAATAATATAGATTTTTGTTCGCACAGCGGTCATAGAAGTTGGAGTTGCAATACTTCAAGCCTTCTAGTATATGGTGGGACATAGAGTTTACCTCCACAGTACAATTACAAAAGTATACACAAAAGGAAAGCAATTGGGGGCTCCCATTACCAAATAAGCTCAAAAAAAGTGCATTGAACAAATGAAAAATTTGATAGGAAAATCCTCATTGTCCTTAACCAATTCCATTTTTATGTGTGTGTATCCTAAAGTTGGCAAGGACTGCTTCATCCATCTTGTATGCTCCTCTTACGCTCTATTTAATGTGAATTGAGCTCATTCAGCCACATGACCTGAATAAAAGAGAGGCATTTATTCAGGATTTGGCTCCCCTCCAGTGGCAATCTCCTCATTTTGTCCAGTTCTTCCTTAATCTGTTGACACGTGTCTACTTAATAATTCAATGAATTGGATTTATCTTACAAACTGTTATACTTTTAACCATAGTTCAAGGGTAGTCTCTGCAATCGTACCCCCAAACTGTATAACTCGAGTAGTACTATTTCCAGTTGCCGAACCTCAAAAGTCTGTTGGAATGCCGTGTATAAGCTCTCTTTTTGTTTCTTAAGAATTGATTAGACCCAAAAACTTCTAAATGGAATTGTGCACAGGAAAACCCAACACTAAAGAGGGGGACAAATCAGCAATTCAGTATAAAGATTTTAAGACTAGTAGATTGGGAAGAAGAAGTTAAGGATCGTCAATTTCACTTGAATTTTCTTCCAAATGAGAAGACTTAGAAATTGTCTTCAACACGTTTTATTTACTTCCAGTGATTAATAGGAGGAATCTTTTCCCTTTAAATGAGGCAGATGCATACAGTTTTTACAAGTTGAACAAGCCCTCTCTAGAAATCATGGTTTCCGTCTCTTCAGTCCATATTGAAAAATGGGTAGTCAAAGCAGCAGCATTTTCCAGAATTCATTGGACAACCGACACATCAAATGATACCTAGCTTTACAAAAGCAATTAGCAACATATCTATAACCTGTTTTAAACGCTATTTCACGTACACATGGAAATCCAGAGCAAGTTAATGGAGGACAGTTGGATCTTTCCTTGCAAAGCATGGATTTAAATACAAAGTTTGTGATGCTGGTGGTAGAGAAAGCGAAGTTGCCATAAATGGTATAATCGCCAGTTGGTGATTCATTTGCTGGATCGACTACCTAAAACTATATCGAGTCTTCAAACACTTTCACGCAGGGTTTGGATGAAATTTTGTTGGCCATTCTATTCAAATTCTCACTTTTGACATTTGCCTTAGTGCACATTGGTGCACTTTTCCAATTGTAATATCTTTAAGCAACACAGCTTCTTGGTTTTATTTTGGTCAGATGCTTTGACTTCTGTAATTTCTGCTTGAAATTTTACAAATCTTACTTTTTTGTATTATTGTAATAGTTAGTGTTGGTGAATATACCACAAATTACAACATGTTACAGTTGAAAAATAAAATGAACAAAAATAAATAAATAATTATTGTGGCTGAGGCGCGAATATCTTGCTCTTTTTAAGGAGATTCAAGCCCACTGCTGCATAATCTTCACTGGTCGAGCAGTATAACTCTAACTTGTCCCCTTCAGGATACTACAGCTCGTCAATGTCACGCCCCAAACCATGGCCTGGACGTAACACGGCACTCGGTGCCTGACTGCATGTGACCGAGCGAACCACATGGCTTGCTGAATCATCATGATACATAACATATGTGGAATATAACGTGAATGCATGATGAGCCTTTATAAAACATGTTAAGTCATAATACTTAATAAAATACTTGTTTAAACATAAGTGAGCCAAAATGGCTATACGACTCCAAATGTCTGACATGACATAACTGACTTGTCTAGTCTATGAAACCACTATCATGAGTCTGACTGGAAAACATACTTACTGGGACAAGGCCCCCAGCATACCATTAGATTCATAATTAATCATAAAACAAAAGTTGACTAAACCCCGAATGAGATGGGGCTCACCAATAAGCTGATACGAATGTGGTCCTACCAAGCAGTTGTGTCGTCCTGTATATCAGTACCTGCATCGTGAAATGCAGGCCCCCGGGCAATAAAAGGGGACGTCAGCACATTGAATGTACTGGTATGTAAAGCAACCGAAAGAAACAACATGGGACATGGAATAACATGATAAGAACTGAAACTGAAAACCTGGACATGAACATGGGCATGAGTGCATATGTATATATATAACATAAGTAAAAACATGATAAGTAGGGAGAGCAATAACTTATAACCGATCCATGGTCTGGTGCTTGCGTCCCGCCAGCAGAACACTCAGTCCTTGCCAGGGAACATGAGATTTGATAAAATATGAAAGGATCCAATCATTATGAGAGATCGTCCGGAACATGGGTGGAGCGATCCTCATCCTACGGTGGCTACGTAGTTTCAGGCTATCTGAAGCCCTCCTCGGTAATTAATGCAACTCCCAAAACATGAACATGAAAAATAGTGGCACTTGCTGCCCATGGTATATCATGAATCATAACTTGCTTGTACATAGTGTTCATGAATCATAACTTGCTTGTACATGGTTTTCATGAATCATAACTTGCTTGTACATGGTTTTCATGAATCATAACTTGCTTGTACATGGTTTTCATGAATCATAACTTGCTTGTATAGTTTCATAAGATAACTTGTCATAGTCTTGCAAAACGTGTTTTTCGTTCATGAGTAATAACAATAGTTCGAAATCATATATATATACTTGTCTTGAAAACATGCTTGTAACTTGCTGGATGAAATCATAAAGTTTCATATAAACATAATGAGAACACATGAGGAAGAATTCATGATTCATGGATTAAGCTAGGATTTCCTAATAACCGTAATGGAAGATTAGGAATGCAATAACGAATATAGATACAAAATTCATGCACATAAATACATAATTACGGGCTACCAATATGTTGGGTTTAATGCCCTAGGATTTGAACTTCATGGATTTTACGAAACGGATCATGGGGAAGAACATAGAGATTCCCACATGTGGATGGAAGTTATACATACCTTAACTTCCTGCTTTTGAGTGTATCACAATGTCCTTCAATCCCTTCAACTTTAATCTATAGCAATACAGGTCATAGGGACTCTATATTAGCAACGATATCCATGTTTTGTTCATCTAAGCATTTTATCAAACACTTGGTGGGCATGAAGCTCCACAACCTTCATTAATGGTGTTTTCTTCACCCAATCCCCATTCTATTACTCCTAGCTAATTCTACAATCTCAATTAGATGTAATTAACATCATTCTTCATCAACCATATGAATACAACAATCCCAAGTCAACAATCCAAAAACCCTAGCATAGTTCATATAATTCTCTTTATCAAACCCATTTACTATTCTCCCAAGAACTTATCAACACTTTAATCATCATGAAATATCATAAAACTTACCTTGGTTATTGTAGGAATAAGCCTTGAGTTGAAATACTTCACTTGAACAAAACCCTAGTTCCACCTTCTATAGAATTTCTTGACTTGAATGGATTTGATGTGTTTCTCACACTTAGTTTTGGTGGATTGATGAAGTGGATCTTTTGTTTCACTTGGATTCTTGCATATGAAGTGTTTGGATGGCTCTAGAGAACCCTTGAGTCGTGTAGGAGAAATGGGAATGAAAAAAAATGGGTTTGGGTCTCTTATTAACATCTTAAAATCTGACCCATCGGGCAATTCTACGCCCATTTTTACGTTCCGTATAATGGTTTTACGGACCGTATAACTCACCGTAAAACCATTTCAGTGATTTGGACATTCTGTGCTCATTTTACGGTGGGTTTTACGTCCCGTATAATGGTTTTACGGTCCGTATAACTTACCGTAAAACCATTCCAGTGATTTGGACATTCTGTGCTCATTTTACGGTGGTCTGAGTCAATTTTACGGACCGTATAATTGTTTTACGGACCGTATAATTGAACCGTAAAATTGCCCAGCAAAATATGGTTTTCTGTGACCATTTTACGCTAGCTTGAGTCAATTTTACGGACCGTAAAATTGAACCGTAAAACTGACCCTCAAAATATCATTCTCTGTGACCATTTGACGGACCGTATAAATATTTTACGGACCGTCAAAATGTTTTACGGACCGTCAAATGGTCCGTCAAAATTCTTCTGCTCGGACAGTCTGTCGTATAATGGGCATAACTCTTTGCACAGATGTCCGTTTGAGGCCCATAATATACCGTTGGAAAGATATTTCAAAGGGCTACAACTTTCATCAAGGAAGTTTTCCCAAATTCCAAATTAATAATGGGGTTATGGTCGTTGTAAGTAAGACCATCTATAAACTCACTTGCGAACATGCCCCGTAGAGTGGTTTTCAACTTTGTTTTGCCCAAAGACTCTTCTCATGTCTTGATTGGGTTTCAAACACCATTTATACACTACTAAAATTGGGTTCATTATACCCCCCATCTTATAAGACAAATCTTAACCCGAATGCACGAGGTGTTACAGTCAACGTCGTACAATTCAATAAACTCTGGACAAGATGTTGAGTCCAAAGCTCCACCAGAAGAACATATATTGAGTTCAAAGCTCCACCAGAAGAACATCTTCCTTTAACTAAATTAAACTTTTTTTATTTTATTTTTTTATTTTTTTAACTCTCTATTTCGTGCACTCTAAACTTGCTCCACCCAAAAGGTAAGGATGAAAATATATTTATAGGTGAAAAATTCATCCTTGAATTGAATTGAATTGGATGAAAAGAGTGGATTAGTGGGGTATGTTGACACCTAATTTTGACCTCTCGGGATTTGTTTTAATCGCCCAGATTCCCTGGATTCGAATAGAGCAAAATATCTATTTTTTTCTGAAAGCTGAAATAATTTTTATAAAATTATTTAGAAAATACCTGCCATCCATAATTTGGTAAAGCAGTTTTTTAAAAAATCTTATAAATCGCTTATAAATTAATTGGAACATTTTACAAAATTATAACAATTATTTTATTCAATTGGTAAACTGGCCCAATGGACAGATTGCAAGTATTTTACTCTATTTAAATTCAAGGAATTTGATTGATTAAAATAAATTAATCATTTTCCCCATTTTTCATTTAGTCAAATTATTAGAATTTTTGCATATTTGATTGAGCATTTAATTGTGGTTAATTTTAATAATTATTTGATGGCTATGATTCAAAATAATCAATTGATAGCCTAATAGTGTCCCAATTGGAAATCATTACCCATAAATGAGGTTACTATTGCAAAATTACTTCTAAATTGTCTATTTAATTGAAATATAACCTTGCACGAAAGGACCAAAATCATTAGTCTAATTAATCAAGGTCGTTACTGCTAAGTCACTTTTAAAATATGGCCAATTGGACCAAGAGGTTAAATTTGAAATAGCCTAGTCTTAAGACTAAGTCAATTAAAGGCCTCATTTACAAAAGTAGACTTTGCTTGTCCAATTAACTCTAATTAATCCTGATTAATGGCCTAAACTAGTAGTCTTTTCCTAATCTTGGTTATTTATTGAAATTAGTGTCAAAATCCTGCTTATATACGTAGGTATACGCGGATATACATATGATATACACGTATATCATACGTATACACATGTATATCAGATTCAGGCCCCATTTCTCTTAAAATTTGGCTAGGCCCAGTCCAAATTAGTACCAGACCCGACCCAATTCAGTTTTTAAGGGGGAAAACCCCTACCATTTTCCCATTTACCATAAAACCAAACGATTCTTAGGTCTTGGTCTTCTCTCTCCCTCTTGAGAAACCCTAGCCGCCTCACCTTTCACACTTTCTGTCTTGCGTCACTCTTGCTAGAAACGGCAATGAAAGGGGCCCGCTGGAAGGGTAAGGTATTTGTATGGCCGAGAATGGCAAGTGCATTAATGGCTCCGCCATTTATCAACCATTTCCACCTGAAGACAACCCAAACACGGTATTATCTTAGGCTTTTTCACGTTTTCTACATTTTTACAGCATTCACTACTGAATTTCTTTAATGGCGTTTATTTCTACCTCTTTTGAATACTAGTCTTTGGTTGGTTCTTGAGAAGTTCAGTGGATTGTGCTAGTTTAAGGTCAAAATCTGACCCTTTATCCTTCCCTACACTCGAATCTGGACCGTTGATTCTCATTGTGAGATTTAAATCCCACAAATCTGAGCTTGTCCTACATCGATTCAAAATTAGGGTTTGGAGAATTGGGAATTCTATAAATACAGGCTTTATTTTTCATTATTGGACACACTTGGACATCTTAACACTTGAAAAGCTCTAATTTTTCGCTTGTTATATATTGAATACCTAGGGTTTCTAGCTTAAGTGCTTAAGACCCTTAATTTTTAGTGAGTTTAAGTTTTAAAGTTTTAATTGGTTTATTTGCTTTGTTTGGTCTGTTGATTCGAGTTTTGGGGGAAAGAATTGGAATCTCCTAGTCCAATCTCGACCAAGGCTGCACCAAAAAGAGGTAGTCCCCTTTCTATTTTATTTTATTTTTTCTTTTTATATGTTCACATTCCCTTTTTGTGCTTAATTATTGGTTCAGTTCAGTTTAGCTTGCTTGTGTCTGTTTGTTTGTTTGTTTGTTTTAGTATAATTGTTATGGTTTAGTGTTTAAGCACAGTAATTATATCCTGTTTATCATATTAGTTGGTTCAGTCTAGTTGTCATGATTTATAGTAGGTTTTATCCCTTGTTTGCTTTAGTCACTATGGCAACATAGTACTAACATCATGTTTCTCTTTGACTGGATGTTACCATGTAAAATCAGCATGAACACTTGTTTCTTTTCTTGGTCCAGTTATTTGGTTTGATCAACACCATGTTTGATATTGGTTTCCCCATTTATTGAAGTGTATCATAACTAAGTTGTGGGGGTTGATCCTGTGGGAGAATTAACCTAGTTTCAGCTGGTCTAAAACATGTCCCAGTTGGCCTAGTCTCATCTAACTCAGTTCAGTGCACTTAATACCTTGCCAAACTTGTTTTACTTATCTTAGCTTTGTCTAGTAAGAAGGATACAATTTCTTGCTTCTTGAGTTTGTTAATCTACCATGCTTGGTTATGTTATGTTATTTAGCTACCTCTGATTTAAGCCATTGAGTTCAACTATGTTGTGCAATCAATCTTTGTATTGAGACCACCATTTATACTCAAGGTTGAGTTTCCCTGTTCTTTTGTTGTGTTAGGATGGTTAAATATCTAGTTTTTGTCATGATATCTAATGCCAATGGTCCTTGTTTAAACTTACCATGTTAGTTGTTCATTCTCCTATTTTAACTTCCCTTCTAAAAAATAAAAGCAACCATATAGGAACAATCCTAGTCGTTGTATAAACTTACTTGACTCAATACATCTTGTTGCTTGATGATTATGGATCTGTGTCTCCCAAAAAAGGCATGACATATACTTGATATAGGTGTTCAGTGTTTACCAACTGGCCTTACCTTAGACCTGTACTTGTCTGTATGCTACTGATACACTTTACTTGGTTTGTGTTTGTAGGAATAGGTTAATGTGCCTGTTTAGGACTTATAGGATTCAAAATATTTCGAGTATGCCTTGAATGAGTCTTACATGCATTTGAATGAAATGATTTCATCTTGTCTAAGTCTTGACTAGAATATTGAATACATGTAGTTTAAAGTCTTGTGCTTGTTGGGTTTGTCAATCTATCTTATTTGATACTGTATGTGCTCAGTGTTACAAAACATGTCCTGCCTGAATTATCTCTATGTTGAGTTTGCAAGATTCCTTTCTCTGAGACCTATATGCTCACAGCATAATCAAATATGCTTGATAGGTCATGTATATATGTGTATATGACCGGTATACCTTGGTCTAAATACATTGATGAGGAATTTATGGGGTCAATATAGATTAAGCATGAGCTTCCCTAGTGTTAGCCATGCCTGGGATTCCTGGAAACCCTTGGAACTTGTGCAAAATTGGAAAAAAGGGGGCAAGAGCTTTCTAATATTGTATATACTGTGGTATACTCAAATACATACATATGTCATGCAAATCATGGCTGACCTTGGTTCAAGCAATGAACTTATAAGGCTAATTGGGCCTTAGCCCAGTTCTGTGCAATTTAAAGTTATCTAATTGTATGCCCTTACATGTACATGGTATTTTTTTTTTTTTATCTCCTTTGATATGTGAAACCCCCTTGCCTTCCTGGGTCCTCCTTCCTGCATACAGGAATTGGGCTGAGGCCCAATTCCAATTCTGTTCAAGGTTGGATGATTATTAAAAAGGGAAGCTAATATATTTTGAAGGCCCAACCATGGGTAAAAATGGTGAAGGCCCAGCCATGGGTGAAAATGGCACTAATGGGGCGGGTAGCCCATTAGTTGATATTTTCCTTCCTTTCTTTATTAGACTAGATGGCCTATGCCCGTGCTGCGCACGGGCCCAACACTTTGGATTATAGTGTATCTATGTATATGTAGTTATGTTTGGATCGTGCTAACATATATATATATATATATATATATATATATATATATATATATATATATATATATATATATATATATATATTTATATTTTTTTTATATTGATAATAAACATACATAAGTTTATACTGTTTTTATGGATATATATATATATATATATACTATGTTCAAAACACGATTAATATAACATTGTAATTTGTGCTCCGTATCTAAAACTTTATTATATTCATGTTTGCTACGAATACAAAGTCGGCAAAAATTTATTAATACTTTTTAAAATAGAAGACTTGTTTAAAAGGAAACTATTTTCCTCTCGTTGAGATAAAACAATAGCAATATTTAAGCATCAGTTGATACTTTCAATTTTATTTTGATTAATTTAAAGGTGTAAAATACTTATTATTTTTTATCAAATTTTGATTTGGATAATTCTAATTCAAATTATTAAATTAATTTTACATCTTTAAAACGAAACAAAGTAGAAATTGATTTTCTATTTAAACGAAGAAATATTGTTTTTTAATTTTTGGTAAATAATCTCGGTTTAGCTCATTTTACTTGTCATGTAGTTTTTTGCATGGTTTTTTTTTAAGGAAACGTCAATTAGAATTATAATTTGACTAATTTATCTTATTCATTATTTGATCTTCATTTGATATTAATCTTTTTTCACATTTATTAGAGTAAGAATAAAAATGAAAAAGTAATTAAATTCTATCTTATTTTAAAATATAAATATTTTAAGTATATTTATTTTAGTAAGCATAACAAATAAATGACATGACGGAATAGCAAATACAACAGTTAAATATCTAGATTAGATATCAGGCTAATATAAGAAAATAAAGGAAATTGTATGTATTTGGCTACTTAACCTTTTGAAAAAAAGCAATATTATGGGGTCCATATTTTTTGCTGTGCAATAATTTCATTTACTTCCACTAATGGGTTGATACGCACGTGGCAATGAATCCACTATTATTGACTTGATGGGGATACTTTGGGAATTACATGAATATTGTTTGATTTTTTAATATACGGGGTGCAATTTTTTTTTTTTGACATTGCTTGTTTTTTTAATATGGGGTTTACTTCTTTTTTTTAATGAGTTTGGAGAGGGTGGGGTCCACTTTTTTTCCTTTTTTTTTTAAATATTGCTTGGTGTTTTTAGTATGTGGTCCATCTTATTTTTTGTTTTAAGAGTGACTGACGATGAAGCATGGGTAAACCGATGCTTCTATATAGTCGAAAAATAGAAATATAATAAAGTATTTCTATCTACTTTTTAGAAGAGTTGGTAATATAAAGTATAAAATGTCATTTTTTTGCCCTTAAATAAAAAAGTGGGTGGGACCACAAAGGATTTTTTTGCCCTTAAATTAAAAAGTGGGACCAAAAGACGGACGATGATCTTGCTTATAAACCGGCTCTTCTATATAGTAGTAAAATATAAGTATTTTAAGTATATTTATTTTATTAAACACAACAAATAAATAACATGGCGGAATAGCAAATACAATAGTTCAATATCTAGATAATTACATCTCAGGCTAATATAAAAAAAGAAAGAAAATTGTATGGTTTGGCTACTTAACCTTTTGAAGAAAAGCAATAATATGGGGTCTATGTTTTTTGTTGTATAATAATTTCATTTGCTCCCACTATTGGGTTGATACGCATGTGGCAATGAATCCATCATTATTGATTTAATGAGATATTTTGTAAATTACATGAATATTGTTTGATTTTTTAATATGGGATGCACTTTTTTTTTTGACATTGTTTTTTTTTTTTTAATATGGGATTCACTTTTTTTTTTTTTTTATATTGCTTGATTTTGTTAATATGGGATCAATTTTTTTTCCCGTGACTTTGGAGATGGTGGGTTCCACTTTTTTTTTTTTTTTTTTTTAAAAAAATTGGTTTGTGTTTAATATGGGCCCACACCTTTTTTTAATGGACTGATGATGAAAAGGTGAGCCAACCGGCTCTTCTATATAGTTAAAATTATTTGATGTATGGGTTGTAAAATTAAACCTTATTATTAGTGGAACTTTTATGAGTGCAGAGTTAGGATTAACACTTAGTTTAAATAGGCGTTTAAACTAAAATTGGTACAAATCTTTTTCTTTTAAATCCTCACTTGATAAAAAATAATCTTAGCATGGGCACTTTCAGATTTTTAGATCAAATAAAAATTATTTTGGAGGTCAAAAGATGGTAAAGATTTTGCTGAAAATTGATCACAAAAACTGGACGTTGATTGATTGGGATAAATTGGTTTTAAAACTGGTCATGACAGAGGTGTATTTTGGACGAAAAACTGAGTGTCAAACCTGAAACTAAATGATTTTTTCTGGGCTAAAGAAAATGGTACATTTGAGGAAACATTTTTGGCTAAATCGACAATTCAATTTGGACCTGGAAGTCCGCTTAACATGAACTAATATGAGACATTTTTTGACATTGGGCCTGAGATTAAAAGCTGGAAACTATTCTTTGACTGTTGATTACTGGGCTTGGACCGAATTGACATACGTTTGGACTGATGAGTTGAAACTTATGGCACTTTGGGCCTGAAAAGGTTTCTCAACGGAAATAAATTCATATTGGGCCAAATGGAGGTTTGATGGATTTGGACTTGGAGTATTGGTTGAATTATGGGCTTCACTTTAAAATTTGGACTTAATATTTGAAGGACTTGTGCTTTATAAATATATATGTACAAAAACGGGAATATATCCCATATTTCTCTCTCTCTCTCTCTCTCTCTCTCTCTATATATATATATATATATATATATATATATATATATATATATATATATATATATATATATATATATATATATATAACCCGTAAGTACTAAAATCATCTCGTTAGGAATAGAATAGTAGTGGCTCTACACAGGAGCGATCTCGATTGTGTCCTAGTCCAAAAATAACGTGAGTTGAACACTTGTGCTGATTTTTTGAACCAAAAAATCCTTATTTGTAAGGGGATGTTTTGCCGATTTTTTCTAAAATACTTGTACTTATATGATGCTAAGAAACTTATATTTTTGTGAAAAATATTTTACAAACACATAAGCAAAACATAACCTTACGGTGAAGCTCGTAGGTCAACCGTATTCTATGGATCCTTAATATCAGGGTGCGTAAAACCTTCCTTGGGGGATCAACAGAACCCTTACCTCGATCTCTGGTGCCTCATAAGAATTTTTCTCGGTCTAAAAACCTCTTAAATCTGGTTTTCCTAATTTTCCTTTTGAATAAATTAGGTGGCGAATCTAAAAACTAAATATCCAACTTAGAGCACCAACAACCTCAGATTAATTTTATGCCTTAACCCGTGTAAAAGCGAACAGTAACAGATGACGACTCTACTGGGAAAAATCTAGGTTCTAAGCATAAGGATTTCACTATAATAAGGTTTATTTTACAAGTATTTATTTATGTGTTACTTTCTGTAATTTAAATTAGCATGCATCATATTATAAACTCCGCCACTCCTGGCAAAAAACATGGTTTCAAAGGGGACATGCGGGATCGCGGTCTAGCCTTTACTACAAAACCCGAAACACCCTTTTTTTGGAACAAGTTGAACGTTAAGTTGGTTTGCAGTCACCCAACGGCCGACAACGATTCACCCCGAGTAGTCCGCTCGTGTCCAAGGTCAATTTGAAAAAAACCACTTTTGCATAAGCCTGAGATAGAGCTAAGCCAAATCCAAATGAGAAGTAGACTGGGTAGTTTGGATATTTTAGACGTATCCAAACCCTATAAGGAGACTACCGTGTGTCATGGACGGTTTATGACCCGAAAAATACCGCATATCATATTATGTGCTATTTGAAAAGGTTTAAATGTGCCTATTAATGAAACCATTGCCTTAGGGGGGGGGGGGGATTAACCTTGGGTTTTGTTTTGTAAATGACGACCAATTTGAATTTATAGTCCTGAATATACCTGAGTTGCTGCTGATTTGGTGGGGCCAAATGTCCCCGGAAGAGAAGAGAGGAACTTCATGTCATTTAGGGAATTTGACATCCATCATGACTATGACAGGTTGCAAAGAGTTAATAGAAGTAATTACAGGATTCTAGGATAGAGACAGGATGGTTTTCAGATTTGGGGATGACATTGAGATGACACGGACACTTGAGGAGTTCAGAGACGTATTGACTAGCGTAGGCTTGGGGTTGGAAAGAAGAAAGAAACCCGACCAAAATGGTTTGATCCCAGAAATGCCCACCTACTCCCAAATTTGTAGAATGGTTTCTTTAAATTTCGCCAATTGGGATCATGGCCCCTCCATACCCTTCAGAGAGTTGTACAGAAGGTTTGGAAGCCTGGATGAATTCGTGGAACATCCTAGAGAACTCAAGACTTATGACGACTGGACGGCTACCAAACCCTTGGCCTTCGCCATTTGATTTTTGGGAACTATGTTTTTTTCCCAAAGATTGGTCCTTAGCCATTGATACCCGAGTCATTTTGGTCACCCATGCCATCTTCTACGGCATAATCCATAAAGAAGAAACTAATACTTTGACATAACCTCGATCATATCAGCCGATTTGTACCAAGCCCTGAGTCTCTGCCGGAATCATTACAAATACTTTTAAGGTTGTAGTCTATTCCTGCGGTAGATCTTTAAACATATGGTCAATGTTAGGGGTGAACAACACTTAAGTAGTCCGGCTGAAAGGGACAGTCTTTAGGATTTTCGCCCGAACTTCGAAGAATAAAACAGGGAAAGTTGGACATTCACCTTCTCCAGATTGAAGGAAGAAAGCATTCAATGGATGTTCCATGACTTCGTATCCACTGAGGTTGTAGTTAAAGGAAGAAAGTGTCCATTTTTGATGCTTATGGGAATTCAAAGGATTCGCCCTTACGCTCCTGCCCGGGTTCTAAGACAATTTGGGAGAATCCAAGTCGTACCCCAGATCGGAGGCATGGGAGATTTCATCATTGACTACGACATTTACAGACCACCAAGAGCTTTGGATTGTGTTCGAGAATGGAAGGGTAGCATAATTTGGGGTCCCGACACTTTAGCTGAATATCAGTTTCGTCCGGTTTGTGTTGTAGAATATAAAGATTGGTTAGAAAGCCAAGACTAATAGAGATCGGGCTTCACCATCTGCTACTGGAGGACATTTCTGCTGATTTATTTTTATGCACCGTATTTAGTTTATCTTTTGTACCCCTGCGGGAAAGAATATTATTATTAATGATAATGGGGCAATGATTTAATTCAATTGGCATATTTATGTTTCAAACGTTTAGTTATGTTTAAGAACGCATGTAGTATAATCTTACGAGCTGCTTTGTGACTTTATATGCTTCCATATGTTTCGTTTGAATGCTCAACTGGTCTTGAATACTGTCCACTCACCCAAAGAAAAACAATGAACAAAAATACCCGCACTAAGCCCAACAATTTTCTCAGAATCTGAAGATGAACAACAAGACTGCATCTGAGCTCGAGGTGATGAAGAAAAATGAGGTTTCGCTGCGACGGAAGATCCAAGACCTCGAGAAGCATATCCGGATAGTAAAGACCAAGATTAAAGAGGCAGATGAGTTATTGGATTCGGCGAAAAGCTCGGCCAAAACACCTATCGAGGCTCAAGGAATAAATATCCTTGACAAAGAAAAGGAATTCTTCCCGAGTGTATCCCGATAATGGTAGAGTCCGAGGAAAAAGAAATAGAGTCGGACCCACAAGAGCCCAAATAGCCATCAAAGGGGGCTGTCTCCGCTGCACCCTCAAGTATAAAAGAGGAAGAAACCTCTTCTGTAGCATCGAGTCCCAAAGGGGAAGGAGCCTTTGCTACGTTATCAAGCCCTAGGGAGGAGCCCATAGAACAAATGGAGTATGATCGGCCAGCTTCACCCTAATGGTGGGCTATTGTGGTCAAAGCATTGGATTGTCCCTACCGTGTCTCGCCTCAGCAGGTTACGAATGAGGAGATAATGATCAAAATTCCAAAGTAAAGGAATAGTCAGTGTTTGCTTCGACAGGTTGCTACCTTGCCCTCTGGCCTTCGCACATAAGAGATGACCTTATCACCAAGATCAGGCAGGGCATACCCTTAATGAATGTTTAACTTTCAAAAGGAGACTCATCAAGTTAATAGATGAGAAAAGTATCACCAATATGTGGGGACCGCATTCACTGTTGGTCCATGAAAACATCATCCCAACTGAAGGGATTACCCGAAACACTCATATTTGGCGCTACCACTTCACGACATTTAGAGACTCTTATGCCAGCATCTTTCAGAAATTGATCAGTATTGGGAAGATTAGCCCCATCAGAACTAGAAGGGCCCAAAACGAAGGAGTTGGCCACTGCAAAATATGTCTGTATCATTCTGGAGCTTTAGGGCATGACATAGAAGAATGTGATGCATTCAAGTTTGAGTTGGAAAATTTGGTCCACAAGGGCGCCCTTTGGTTGGTGCTCCCTTCTCGGTATTAGGATTTGGAGCCTTAGGGCCAAAAAAGGTTGAACGGACAAACAACCTATATTGACCTCAAAGAACGGTAACTTTTGAGTAGTTTTAGGGGATCCCCATTTTTTGTATTTAACACAGATTTATCCCCCCTATTGTTTGTTAATGGAACTGTGCCGACCTGATGTCCCAAGGAGGGATATGGAGGAAGCCTCTATCAGGCCTGGTCACGGGTAGGTTTAAGTTTATTTTTATGTAAATCGTACTACGGAAGGGCCTGACTTCCCGCGAAGGGATACGTAGGCAGTCTACGTAAGACTCGGTCCCTATATATTATAAATATGATATCCCTCTCACTTAAGCAAAGCCTAAGTACCCCAAACCCGGTACGAGAGATCAATTGCGCATTTGAATCAAACATATGACCATCTACGTGCTAAATGTTAAACTGCCATCTATATGTGATATCTTGCTTTTCTTTTCTTTATTCTGACGGAACTAACTTTGTTTGCCTTTGAGTTATTCTTTTCTTGTAGAAAGAGTAGTGGATTCATGTTCACACTGGCATACTTCATAAGGTCTAAAGCAGCAATAGCATCCTTATTCCTACAAGACAAAGGAAAAGAAAAAATGACTGGTACTTCGGAGAACAAAACTACCCCTACTGATATCGCTCTTAGAGAATCGCCTATGCGAGTGCTGCCTGAGACATCGCCTACTGAAGACGTCATGAAGATGATGTTCGAAAAAATAACCCATCTTCAAGAGGAAGTAGCGCGAAACAAAGTTGCTAATGCTGCCCGAGAGGCCCCTGCTGAAGAAAGAAGTCCCCCACCATTGTTTCTATCTCTGAATTCACCATTACCAGATCATTTTCCCACTAGGTCTGTTGTGACCACCATGCCATTTACCCCGATTAATGGACACATTAGTGCCTCAAGCCACATGCCACCACCACTTAACACCAACGAAATTCCCTGGACTGCCCACTCTACCCCCTCTTACCCAGGACCACAAAATACCCACCCTGGCATCACTATACAATCAAGCATTACCCCACTACTCACTGACAAAAGCACCCCTATTACCCGAATTCGCCCTGCTGTTTCTTTCCACACGCCCGTCATACCAGGTACCTTCTCGCCCGATCAAGAAATTGACCACTATGAAGAAATAGAAAAGGCATGAAAGGCCAAACAGGAAAAAAATAGGAATAAAGGCTTGAGCGGAAGATGACCGCAATGTTGGAACGATTTATGAGGACTACCCTCACTGGCACAGGTCTAAGCTATGACGATTTATGCATACATCCCAATTTGGATTTACCCGAAGGCTTCAAAGTACCCCGATTCGAATTGTTTAACGAGACGACCAATCCTAAAGCGCACATGCGGGCCTACTGCGACCAGTTGGTCGGTGTACAAGATAATGAAGCGCTCAACATGAGGTTGTTCAGCAAGAGTTTGACAGGGGAAGCCTCGAAATAGTTCACGGCACAAGATAGACGCCGTTGGGTCACATGGGAGGACATAGTTGCCGCTTTTATGGAAGGATTCTGCTTTAATATGGAGACGGTGCCGGATAGATATTATTTGGTGAAAGTGAAACAAAAGTCCATCGAGAACTTCCTCGAATATCCAAGCAGATAAAGAGCGGAGGCTGCCCAAGTATAACCTTCTATGGGCGAGGAAGAACTTGTGTCAGGTTTTATCCTGTCACAAGAGACGGACTTCTACGATAGAATGCTTTCAATGGTAGGGAGACCTTTCTCTGAATTGGTCAAAATGAGCGAGGCCATAGAAGACAGTTTCAAAACCGACCAAATCATAAGCATGACTTGAAAACCCACTGTTTCAAGTTCAACCGGATTCATGCGCAAGAAGAAAGAAGACGTGGCTAGCATATCTCACACCTCTAAGCCCAAAAAAAGGGAGGATTTCCCGACAGAAGCATATGCTTCGCCTCCTCCAAACACCTACATACCCACCCTTTACAATACGGTGCCTGTAGATTACACGCAATTGACTTCCAATCACTACCCCAAAACTACCAAGCTCCACCAAATGCCTTCCAATCAGCCCCCACTAAATTACCAAGATCCACAGCCAAATTATCAGACTCCTCCATCTATTTACCATACCCTACAAAATAACCAACCCAATGCCTACTAGAACCAACCCCCACCAAATGCCTATAATGCACCACGTCCCAATTTTGAGAAGAAACCCCTTAGGGTATTCACTTCGCTAATGAAATCTCAGACCGATTTGTTTAAAAGGTTAAGTGCGGCTGGAATGATTCAAGCGCTTCCGCCAAAGGCCGTTGATCCAAAGAACCAGTTTTACTGAGCCGACCAAACATGTGCCTATCACTCCAATGGCATAGGGAATAGTACTGAGGATTGCATTAATCTCAAGTACAAAATACAGGATTTACCAGAAAGAAATTGTGCTCCAAATGGCCCCTCCAAATGTGAACACCAATCCGTTGCCAAATCATGGCAATAATGTGATTCACATGATTGAGAGAGAAGAAGACTGGGTCGTGGGAAGGCCCATAATTCGTGATTCTTTGAAAGAACTTGAATGTACAGTAGCGTCACTGTCCCTGCAGGAACGCCCATAATTCAAGGCATTGATCCCTGCACCAGTGACAACACACATTGCTCAGGGGACTCCAGCACCACCTTGAAAAGAGTTTGTAGTCCAAGTTGCTACTGTAAATGGTATCAGAAGATCAGGGATATGTTATACTCTAAATAGCTAGCCCAAGGCCCCCCCCCGAAAGGAGGGTAATCAGAAAAGGACTATCACTGAAAGTGAAGGCGAAGACTTTTGGCGCCAAAATACTCCATTGGTCAGCATTTAAAGAAGATGCCGGCCCAAATATCGGTGCTAGCATTGCTGCAAAGTTCACCCCAACACTGCCTGGATCTAATGAAGGTGTTAGAGGAAGCTCATGTCCTAGCTGGGACAAACAGTGAAAGCCTAGCCGAAATGGTCGTCCATGTTGTGGAGGAACATCAAATTGCCTTCACAGAGAAATAATTGCTCAAGAAAGGCATAAATCACAACAAAGTGTTGCACATCACTATCATGTGTCATAATAAAGTGGTAACTTGAGTATTAATTGACAATGGGGTATGACCTGAGAAAGGTTTGTCAAAGCCACACTAATATAAGAGCGTTTGACAGAGGACATTGTGACGCCACCTGGAGTAGTGGATTTAGATATACAAATAGGACCTGTCGAGTTCACCACTGAATTCCAAGTCATGGAAATACCCGCCAATTACAATTTGCTTCTGGGGAGACCATGGACTCATATGGCAGGGGCAGTACCATCCTCGTTCCACCAATCTGTAAAATTTGTCTGGGAAGAAGAGGAAGTGGTGATCCACGGAGAAGCCAACTTGCACAATTATCCAAAAAAAATCTATACCTGTCATTGAAGCCACACCTAAAGGAACGGATTTCCATGTCGTGGGGTTATTAGGAGCAGCCCACTAGATAGACTCCATGGAAACTCCCATGCCGGCAGTTTATAAAATGATTGCTTCTACTATGATTCTGAACGAATTTGAGCCCGAAAAAGGTTTAGGGAAGAATTTGCAAGGCATCATTGAGCCCATTCATATCTTTTAAGGTAATTTTTGGTTTTGGCTTGGTTACATCCCAACAGAGAAAGAGACACCTACTAGGAAAAAGCAAGAGGTTGCAGATCATTGCAAACCCATCCCAAATCTGTACCAGTAATTTCCCCACAGAATGCCTGTGCCTGAGGACGTTGACATGGAAGAAGGGATAAGGATGATGTTCGAAGAGGAGGATTGCTCCGTCATTCTAGAAGAATGTGCTAAAACACCCAGTATCAGAAAGGAAGAATCGGGAGAGCAGCTGTCCAACTGGACCTCTACCCCGCTACTGGCTCTTCTGTAGAGAAAGATAAATTTATTTTTAAAATGGAGAGAATCGGTCGAGGCTCGATTACTCACCCTCTTTGTCACTTACATATCTCATATTGTTTTCACAAACGGAAACGGCTTGACCTAAGTCAGGACCACAGTTTGTACTCCTAAATATTTTTAAATTAATGAAAGCCTCAGTTTATTAAAACTGTTTTGTTTGTTGCATGCATGTTTTATACTAACATATTTCGCCTTAAATTTATTTTTAGTAATAAAAATAATAAATCAACCTTAAATGTCATGACATCTTGCAAAACAAATGAGTCGGGCAGCGTAGATGAAAAAGAATACGAGGAATACGACGAGACGACAATGCTACCCGAGAGTCTCGCAGAGGAAGTAGAACAATTGGAGAATGAGCAGAATCCGAACTTGGACAAAATAGAAGCCAAAAATCTAGGTTATGAAGAGGATGCCAAAGAAACAAGGATAATCGCACCCCTAGGTACCCCTCTCAAAGAAGAATAGATAAGTTTGCTGACGGAGTACATGGATGTCTTTGCATGGTCATACACCGACATGCCGAGGCTAAGTACTATCATAGAGTCTCACAGGCTACCTATCAATAAGGGGTTTGCTCCAGTAAAGTAGAAAAACCGGATCTTAGTATCCGAATCAAAGACGAGGTGGATTATCGAGATCTTAACAAGGCTATCCCAAAAGATAATTTTCCACTCCCGAACATGCATATACTCATAGACAATTATGCTAAGCACGAGTTATAATCGTTTGTAGATTGTTTGACCGGCTACCACTAGATCTTAATGAATAGATGACGAGAAGATAGCCTTCATCACCCCATGGGGAGTGTACCATTATAGGGTGATGCCCTTTGGCCTCAAGAGCGCCGACGCAACATATATGAGGGCAATGACCACCATTTTTCATGAAATGATCCATAGAGAGATTGAAGTATATGTGGATGATGTCATTATCAAGTTAAGGGAAAGTTTGGAGCATACCACACATTTGAGGAAATTCTTCGACAGACTCGGGAAGTTTAATCTGAAATTGAACCAGGACAAATGTGCGTTCGGAGTACCGACTGCAAATTTATTGGCATTCATAGTCAGTTGAAGAGGCATACAACTAGACCAAAAACATATCAAAGCAATCCAAGAGTTTCCTCCTCCCCAAACTAAGAAAGAATTCATAAGTTTCCTGGGAAGGCTAAATACATTGGGCGATTCATAGCTCAATCCACCGTCATTGTGAAGCCCATCCTCAAGCTTTTGAGAAGGGACGCTCCTACAAAATGGACAGAGGAATGCCAGGAGGCATTCGACACTATCAAGAGATACTTGTCCAACCCACATATTACACCTCGAAAAATTTCATGTTGATGCACAGTGAATGGACTAATGAAAGGCACGAAGTATACGTTGTTTCTATAAGTAATAAATATTATGTAATGATCCTAATTGAGATTTCAAAGACATTCGAGGTAAGAGAAGAAAGTTTGTTAAGAAAGGCGAGGTATACGCTATGCATCAGAAAAGATTTACAAAGTACCAAGTAATGATGGCTTAATGATGTCTTGGAGAGGAGTTATAACGTCCCTTAGAATGTTAATGAAGTGTTAAACAAGTGTTAAGAAGGTTCCATAAGGATTGGAGATCAAACGAGTCGACGAGAACAAGTTTCGGGAAACTGTGGATTATACGGTCCACTATACGGACCGTATAAAAGATACTGGCCATATGTTAGGCCGTATAAAAGATACTGGCCGTATGTTAGGCCGTATAAATTATACTGGCCATATGTTAAGCCATATAATCTGCCCAGAATTGCAACCTTCACTGGACCAAACCTACGGTCCATATAAATTATACGGACCATATGTTAGTCCGTGAAACCGAATCGGGAAAGATTTAAGTTAGTAAAAAGGGGACCCAAGTTCATTTCATTTTTCACTCCCCTTCTCTCAATAACTCTCTAGAACACTCTTCACATTTCTCCCACAAGAATTCAAGTGAAACTAAGGGTCAACTTCATCAAACCAAGAGAATCAAGTGCAAGAAACTCATTAGGGTTCATCCAAGACAAGAAATCTCATTGGAAGTGGAACTAGGGTTTTGCTCAAGTGAAGTGTTTCCACCCAAAGTTCATTCCTACACTATCAAAGGTAAGTTTTATGATCATTCTATGTTTTTTAAAGTATTGAGAGGTTGAAAGACTTGGATTATGAAAGGAAGTAGAAGATAGGTCATATATATGAAGATAGTGATATTTTTGAGTAGTAGCTTAGAATGAATCATGATTCATGATATGTTGTGATTATAAATATGTTATAAATGACACTAAGAACATAGGATAAACATTACATATGAGTGAATGTGATAGTGTATTATGACCATGGTTATGGATGATTTGAAGCAAAATTGGGGAATTTGAATAATGAAGGTGAATGAAGATTTTTGCTTATGATATCATGAATGTTATTATAGACGTTTGGTAGTGGATATATGATATGGAGGAAGTTGTAAAAATAAAGGAAATGCTGCCCAATTTTCTCTATCTCTAATCAAGTATGCTTAAACTATCGATTATCTAATGTTAGTACAAACTCTCTTGAAGGTAGAAATGAGAACATTGGAGGAGAACGTTCAAGCGATAGAGTAGCTAAACGAAAAGGTATGTAAGGCTAGTCCCTTCTTTCTAAGGCATGACTCCACGGCATGAATTCTCTGATTTTTCCATGACTTTCTTACATTTCGAAAAATTATGAGTCTATGTCCATAAAGGGCTTCATATGAGTTAAAGGTAAAAATTATGTTACGAGTACAACAACGATGATGATGAGTTTGAGTCTAAGGAATCCTAAAGCCACGATATGATGTTTCTACAAAGCTAATGACCCTAACTACGATCCATTGATGGTGTTCACTATGTTACTCTCACCTTACGATGCTAGTTCCTTCAAGGTGAGATATGATGAATATGATTACTCCATAATGAAAT
Organism: Lycium barbarum; assembly: GCF_019175385.1. Classification (NCBI taxonomy): domain Eukaryota; kingdom Viridiplantae; phylum Streptophyta; class Magnoliopsida; order Solanales; family Solanaceae; genus Lycium; species Lycium barbarum. The sequence continues at coordinate 1,740,283 of NC_083348.1, read as the reverse complement.
CGAGGGTTCTCGACCTTATGTCACCCCGATATTGTTATAGATTGTCGTTAAGCTCTAATGCATGTTTTATGACAAATGCATGATGATGATAAGTTTATGATGAGTATATGATGATATGATAACACCGTGCCAAGATGGCCGGGCATGTCACCGCGAAGGCGGGCTGCATATGATTACACCGTGCCTAGATGGCCGGGCATGTCACCGCGAAGGCGGGCTGCATATGATTATACCGTGCCTAGAGGGACGGGCATGAAACCACTAGTGGGGGGTGTATGATGGTTACCCGGACGCGTGTTAATGATGATGATGTATGTGACTTGTTGATAAATGTGATATGTTTAAAATGCATTTACTTTAAAGGCTAAGCAGATTATATCTTCACCTTACATTTCATGATTTCTTTATTATGCTCATTTTATTCGTGCCTTACATACTCAGTACAATTCTCGTACTGACGTCCTTTTCTTTGGACGCTATGTTCATGCCCACAGGTAGACAGGGAGGTGTTCCAGATCCGCAAGAGCTATCAGCAGACTTTGAGAGCACTCCATTATTCCGGAGATACGCGTGTGTGGGTAGTATGGTCTCACGATTTCCTCGTTGTATATATATGTATATATATATATTATTTTGAAAGCAGAAGGGCTTATGTATAAATATGTTTCAAAGTGAAAATGGTTTTCCCTATGATTAGAAGCATGAGAATAATGAATGAATGCAGGATGAGTATGATGAGTAATAGAAGGAGTGGTGCTCGGTGGTTAGCTCCGGGTACCCGTCATGGCCCTTAGTCAGGTCGTGACAAAAGTGGTATCAGAGCAGTTCAGTCCTAGGAAGTGTCTTCGAGCCGTGTCTAGTAGAGTTTTGTTTATGGTGTGTTGCGCGCCACATTCATAAATAGGAGGCTACAGGGCATTTAGGAAAAATGACCATTCTTCTTCTTATTAGATCGTGTGATAGAGCTCGTGATTTTATGAGTTTAAATCCTCAGGAGTTTTTCAGGTCAAAGCTGGATGAAGACCCGCAAGGTTTTATTGATGAAATGTTGAGAAAATTGAAGATTATTAATGCCTCCGAAACTGAATATGTGGAGTTGGCATCTTACAGACTGCGAGATGTAACGGTACTTTGGTATAATAATTGGATATCTTCAAGAAAAGAGAATACACCTCCTCCAGTTTGGCAAGAATTCGTAGATGCCTTTATCCGCCGCTATTTGCCACCCGAGGTCCGTCGAACTAGAGCATATTGATTCTTAAATTTGAAACAAGGAAATATGAGTGCCATGGAGTATAGCCTTCAGTTTAATTAATTGGCTAGATATGCTCCGACTATGGTGGCCGACATGGGAGATAGAGTGCACAGATTTGTGAGTGGCCTAGAGCCACATTTATTTAAAGATTGTTTAACGGTTTCATTGCAAGAGGGGATGGATATTTCCTGTATTCAAGCCCATGCCCAGAATTTAGAAGAGCAACAACACCCGCAAAGGGGTGAGCGTGATATTAATCGAGGGCAAAGTAAGAGGGCCAGATCTGTGGGTGCCGGTAACGATTATAGAGGGAGATCGAGGCAGTCATATTCTCGACTTTCAGGCTAGTCTACGACTAGTGCACCTCCATGATTGCAGGTAGAAGATTTGATCGCTCCGTTCAGTCAGGACAGAGTCAGAGCTCAAGAGCTTCAGGTTCTCAGTTTGGGGGTGATTATAGCTAGAGGAGACCACCAGTTCCACGATGTAGTTAGTGCAGAAAGTTACATTCGGGGCCATGTCGCCAAGGTTCGGATGCTTGTTATGTTTGTGGAATGACTGGGCACGTGATGCGTGAGTGTCCCTTGAGGTACGATAGAGGTGGGGTTCAGCCCACAGGATCAGTAGCTGGTTCTTCTTCTGTGCGCCCGATAGGGCAGACTTCCTAAATTCCAGAAGGTCGAGGTAGGGGCAGAGAGGGAGCGTCCAGTTCAGGTGGTATCCAGCCTCGCATCTATGTTTTAGCCGGACGACAAGATCTTGAGTCCTCTCCGGATGTGGTTACAAGTATATTATCCATATTTTCTCATGACGTATATGCATTGATAGATTCGGGTTCTACGCTGTCTTATATTACTCTGTATATTGCTGGTCGTATTAGGGTGAAAACCGAGCCAATTAAACGTTTTGAGGTGTCTACTCCGCTTGGTGATCCCGTGATAGCTAGACAAGTATACAAGAATTGTTTAATTGTGATATGTGACCGCCAGACTAAAGTTGATTTAGTCGAGCTGGAAATGTTAGATTTTGATGTGATTATGGGTATGGATTGGTTGGCCTCATGTTATGCTAATGTTCATTGCCAAATAAAAGTAGTTCGATTTCAATTTCCGGGAGAGTCCGTGCTTGAATGAACTCCCAGGTCTTCCTCCGGAAAGAGAGATTGATTTCGCTATTGATGTGTTGCCGGACACTAATCCTATTTCTATTCCTCTTTACCAAATGGCTCCTGCAGAGTTGAAAGAGCTAAAGGCGCAACTGAAAGATTTACTTGAGAAAAGATTCATTAGACCCAGTTCATCACCGTGGGGAGTAACCATCCTATTTGTGAGGAAGAAAGATGGTTCCCTACGGATGTGTATTGATTACAGGCAGTTGAACAAGGTGACGATAAAGAATAAATATCCGCTTCCAAGGATTGCTGATTTGTTTGATCAATTACAGGGTGCCAAGTGATTTTTCAAAATAGATCTAAGGCCAGGTTATCATCAAGTGAGAGTTAAAGAAGAAGATATTCCCAAAAAAGTCTTCCGAACGAGATATGACCATTATGAATTTCGGGTGATGTCATTTGGGTTAACTAATGCCCCGGCAGTGTTTATGAATTTGATGAATAATGTATTTAGGCCTCTTGGATCTATTCGTGATAGTGTTCATTGATGATATTCTGGTATACTCTCGGACAGAATCATAACATGCAGACCATTTACGTATCGTTCTTGGAATTCTTCGAACTTGAGAAGTGTATGCAAAATTTTCAAAGTGCGAGTTTTGGCTGAATTCTGTGACAGTTTTGGGCCATGTTATTTCAGATGATGGCATTCGAGTGGATACTCAGAAAATTGAAGCTGTGAAGACTTGGCCAAGGCCTACAACGCCCATAGAAGTCCGTAGTTTTCTGGGATTGGCAGGTTACTATAGAAGATTCATGGAAGGGTTTTCCTCTATTTCAGCTCCATTGATGAGTCTAACCCAGAAGTCAACTAAATTTTAGTGGAATGATGCTTGTGAATGCAGTTTTCAGGAATTGAAAGATAGGCTAACCTCAGCTCTAGTCTTGACACTCCTAGATGGGCCAGATGGTTATGTTGTATATTGTGATGCTTCTGGTGTTGGGTTAGGATGTGTATTAATGTAGCACAGTAAAGTCATTGCTTATGCTTTGAGACAGTTGCGGAAACATGATAAGAATTACCCAACTCATGATTTTGAATTGGATGCGGTTATTCATGCACTGAAGATGTGGAGACATTATTTGTATGGTGTACATGTTGATATCTATACAGATCACAAGAGTCTCCAATATCTTTTTAAGCAAAAGGAGTTAAATCTGAGGCAGAGGTGGTGGTTAGAGCTACTAAAAGATTATGATGTAAGCATTTTATACCACCCCGGGAAGGCGAATGTAGTACCTGATGCACTTAGCCGCAGATCAATGTGTAGCCTATGTGAGGCTCCTCCGGAGAAGAAGGAATTAATTCGTGAGCTCCACCAGCTAGCTAGCCTTGGAGTTCGTCTAATTGATTCAGGCAGTGCAGGAATTGATATCAATAAACCAACTGTTTCATCCTTGGACATAGAGGTGACAGAGCGTCAATATGAAGATCCTCAGTTGAGCCACTATAGAAAGAGAAGTCTCAATTTGAAACTTCTATAGATGGAGTTCTTAGATACCAAGGCAGCCTATGTATTCCGAACGTTGCATAATTACGTCGTCGAATTGTAGAAGAAGCTCATTATTCTCGGTATTCTATTCACCTAGGTGCAACAAAGATGTATCATGATCTCAAGTTAATTTATTGGTGGGATGGAATGAAGAAAGACATAGCAAAATTTGTAGCTCAATGTCCAAATTGTCAGCAAGTGAAAATCGAGCATCAAAAGCCAGGAGGATTAGTGCAAGCAATAGAGATTCCAACCTGGAAATAGGAAGTGATCAACATGGATTTTATTGTGAGGTTACCTCATTCCCGAAGTAAATATGACTCCATCTGGGTGATCGTGGGCAGACTCAAGAAATCAGCTCACTTTCTTCTAGTCAATACTACATATTTAGCAGAAGATTATGCAAGGTTATATCTTAAGGAGATAGTGTGGCTCTACGGTATTCCGATGTCTATTATCACAGATAGCGGAGCATAGTTTACAGCTAAATTCTGGAAATCCTTCCAAGAAGGTTTGGGTACTCAAGTAAAGCTTAGCACGACATTTCATCCACAAACTGATGGGCAAGACGAACGTACCATTCAGACCTTGGAAGATATGCTAAGAGCATGTGTTCTAGATTTCGGTGGTAGTTGGGATGACCACTTACCCCTTATTGAGTTTGCATACAACAACAGTTATCACGCCAATATTCAAATGGATCCGTATGAAGCTCTATATGGAAGGAAGTGTAGATCCCCAATTGGGTGGTTTGAAGTAGGAGAAGTACAACTAATAGGCCCCGAATTGATTCAACAAGCGGTGGAAAAGGTCAAGGTGATCCGAGATCTATTATTGACAGCCCAAAGTCGCCAGAAATCTTATGCGGACAACCGTCGGCGAGACTTAGAATTTCAAGTTGATGATTGGGTATTCCTGAAGGTGTCACCAATGAAAGGTGTGATGAGATTTGGTAAGAAGGGAAAGTTAAGTCCTCGATACATTGGACCTTACAAGATTGTCCGCAAGGTGGGTCAAGTAGCTTACGAATTGGACTTACCCTCAGAGTTGGAATCAGTCCATCCGGTTTTCCATGTCTTAATGCTCCGCAAGTGTGTTGGAGATCCTACTAGGATTATGCCAGTAGATGATGTTCAAGTGACAAAAAATTTGACTTATGAAGAGGTACCCATTGCCATACTAGATAGGCAAGTGCGGACACTTAGAAATAAAGAAGTAGCCTCAGTTACGGTCTTATGGAGAAATAACAACCGAGAAGAAATGACTTGGGAAGTGGAAGAAAATATGAAGTCCAAGTACCCGCATTTATTTCAGCCCCCGGAAGAAATCCAAGATGAAACGTCAAGATTATGAGGTATATAGCTTTCTTTTCATGCTTTTGGGTCGTGTGTGGCCAAACTTTATTGCTATTATGTTGCAGCCCCGTGAGGCATTGTTATTATGGGCTATTGTGACGGGATGGTAGTGCCATATTATAGGGGAAACTCTAGCAAATTTTTAGTAGAATTCCCGAGAACTTAACATTCGAGGACGAATGTTTTTAAAGGGGGGAAGAATGTTACACCTCGAAAAATTTCATGTTGATGCCAGTGAATGGACTAGCGAAAGGCACGAAGTATACGATGTTTCTATGAGTAATAAATAGTATTTAATGATCCTAATTGAGATTTCAAAGACATTCGAGGTAAGAGAAGAAAGTTCGTCAAGAAAGGCGAGGTATACGTTATGTATCGGAAACGATTTACGAAGTACCAAGTAATGATGACTTAATGATGTCTTGGAGAGGAGTTGTAATGTCTCTTAGATTGTTAATGAAGTGTTAAGAAGGTTCCATAAGGAATGAAGATCAAACGAGTCGACGAGAACAAGTTTCGGGAAACTGTGGATTATACGGTCCACTATACGAACCGTATAAAAGATACTGGCCGTATGTTAGGGCGTATAAAAGATACTGGCCGTATGTTAGACCGTATAAATTATACTGGCCGTATGTTAGACCATATAATCTGCCCAGAATTGCAACCTTCACTGGACCAAACCTACGGTCCATATAAATTATACGGACCATATGTTAGTCCGTGAAACCGAATCGGGAAAGATTTAAGTTAGTAAAAAGGGGACCCAAGTTCATTTCATTTTTCACTCCCCTTCTCTCAAGAACTCTCTAGAACACTCTTCACACTTCTCCCACAAGAATTCTAGTGAAACTAAGGATCAACTTCATCAAACCAAGAGAATCAAGTGCAAGAAACTCATTAAGGTTCATCCAAGACAAGAAATCTCATTGGAAGTGGAACTAGGGTTTTGCTCAAGTGAAGTGTTTCCACCAAAAGTCCATTCCTACACTATCAAAGGTAAGTTTTATGATCATTCCATATTGTTTAAAGTATTTAGAGGTTGAAAGACTTGGATTATGAAAGGAAGTAGAAGATGGGTCATATATATGAAGATAGTGACATTTTTGAGTAGTAGCTTAGAATGAATCATGATTCATGATATGTTGTGATTATAAATATGTTATAAATGACACTAAGAACATGGGATAAACATTACATATGAGTGAATGTGATAGTGTATTATGACCATGGTTATGGATGATTTGAAGTGAAATTGGGGAATTTGAATAATGTAGGTGAATGAAGATTTTTGCTTATGATATCATGAATGTTATTATAGACGTTTGGGAGTTGATATATGATATGGAGAAAGTTGTAAAAACAAAGGAAATGCTGCCCAATTTTCCCTATCTCTAATCAAGTATGCTTAAGCTATCGATTATCTAATGTTAGTACAAACTCTCTTGAAGGTAGAAACGAGAACATTGGAGGAGAACGTTCAAGCGATAGAGTAGCTAAACGAAAAGGTATGTAAGGCTAGTCCCTTCTTTCTAAGGCATGACTCCATGACATGAATTCTCTGATTTTTCCATCACTTTCTTACATTCCAGAAAATTATGAGTCTATGTTCATAAAGGGCTTCATATGAGATAAAGGTAAAAGATATGTTACGAGTACGACAACGATGATGCTGAGTTTGAGTCTAAGGAATCCTAAAGCCACGATATGATGTTTCTACAAAGCTAATGACCCTAACGATCCATTGATGGTCTTCACTATGTTACACTCACCTTACGATGCTAGTCCCTTCAAGGTGAGATATGATGAATATGATTACTCTTTAATGAAATTGAGGGTTCTCGACCTTATGTCACCCCGATATAGTTATAGTTTGTCTTTAAGCTCTAATGCATGTTCTATGACAAATGTATGATGATGATAAGTTTATGATGAGTGTATGATGATATGATTACACCGTTACTAGATGGTCGGGCATGTCACCTCGAAGGCGGGCTGCATATGATTACACCGTGCCTAAATGGCCGGGCATGTCACCGCGAAGTCGGGCTGCATATGATTATACCGTGCCTAGAGGGCCGGGCATGACACCACTAGTGGGGGGCGTATGATGGTTACCCGGACGCGTGTTAATGATGATGATGTATGTGACATGTTGATATATGTGATATGTTTAAAATGCATTTACTTTAAAGGCAAAGAAGATTATATCTTCACCTTACGTTTCATGATTTCTTTATTATGCTCATTTTATTCATGCCTTACATACTCAGTACAATTCTCGTACTGACGTCCTTTTCTTTGGACGCTGTGTTCATGCCCACAGGTAGACAGGGAGGTGATCCAGATCCGTAGGAGCTATCAGCAGACTTTTAGAGCTCCATTATTTCGAGGTGCTACTTGATTTATTGTTTTGTGTATATATATATTTTGGGCACCACGGGGTCCTGTCCCGTCCATATGTCTAGTACTCTAGTAGAGGCTCGTAGATACGCATGTGTGGGTAGTATGGTCTCACGATTTCCTCGTTGTATGTGTATATATATTATTTTGAAAGCCGAAGGGCTTATGTATAAATATGTTTCAAAGTGAAAATGGTTTTCCCTATGATTAGAAGCATGAGAATAATGAATGAATGCAGGGTGAGTATGATGAGTAATAGAATGAGTGGTGCTCGGTGGTTAGCTCCGGGTACCCGTCATGGCCCCTAGTCGGGTCGTGGTACCACCAGTCTTGGTACCACCAAGACCTGAAAGCCCTTTGCTGTTATACTTGTCAGTTGCTAAAAGGCCTTTGGGTGCGTGTTAGGACAGCACAATGAAGAAGGGAAAAAGAAGCGTGCTATCTATTATCTGAGCAAAAAGTTCACAGCCTGCGAGGCCAGATATAGGCTAGTGGAATAAACTTGATGTGCTCTGACTTGGGTGGCTCAGAAATCGAGCCACTATTTGTCTTCATATACCACTTACCTCATATCCAAGATGGATCCATTGAGGTATATATTTCTTCAGCCCATGCCCATCGGGAACTTGGCCTAGCAGATACTGTTGAGTGAATTCAAAATTGTATAAATAGCCCAGAAAGCCGTCAAAGGACAGGCCTTGACTGACTTGCTAGCCACAAGCCTGGTGGATGAAGAGCTTAAACCACTTCGTGCCCATTTCCCTGACGAAGGGGTGTTGGCTATAGAAGAGGGAGCAATAGAATCCTATACCTGTTAGAAATTGTTCTTTGATGGAGCAGTGAATTATAAAGGTTCCGAAATCGGAGCGGTTTTGATATCAGAAAATAGGCAACACTGCCCTATGGCCGCTTAGCTCAAATTCCGCTGTACCAACAATATGGTTGAATATGAAGCTTGCATCCTAGGTCTCAAAATGGCACTAAATATGGACGTCAATGAATTATTGGTCATTAGAGATTCTGACTTGCTGATTCATCAAGTGCAAGGCGAATGGGCAATGAAAAGATCTTACCATATGTGAACCTCGTACAAAGATTGTGTAAGAAGTTCAGAAAGATTGCGTTTCGACATACGCCAAGGGCTTAGAATGAATTTGCTGATGCGCTGGCCCCAATTGCATCAATGATCCAGTATCCTGAAAGCAGTCACATCGACTAGCTAAGGATAACTCTAAAAGAAAGAACACGCCCACTGTTTCCATGTAGAGGCTGAGCCAGATGGCAAGCCATGGTACAACGACATCAAAATGTATCTGGAAAAACGAGAATACCCCGGAGGCATTACAAATGGACAAAAGAAGACCATCCGAAGAATGGAGAATGGTTTTTTTCGTAAATAAAGAAGTGCTATAACTACAAACAGACGCCGGACTTGTGTCTGCTTAGATGTGTAGATACCGGTGAAGCCACTAAACTTCTAAAAGAAGTATATGCAGGAACATGTGGACCCCATATGAATGGATTCATACTAGCAAAGAAGATTCTACGAGCCGGATATTATTGGTTGACTATGGAGAGTGACTGCTGCAAATATATGCAAAGGTACCATCAGTGCCAGATCTACGGTGATCTAATCAAAGTCTCTCCGAGTGAGCTTAATGCTATGAGCTCACCATGGCCTTTCGTCGCTTGGGGCATGGATGTTATTGGACCCATTGAACCCGCAACCTCGAATGGCCACCGGTTCATGTTGGTTGCCACTGACTATTTCACTAAGTGGGTGGAAACAACGTCTTACAAATCAGTAACAAAGAAAGTGGTGGTGGAATTTATGTGAAACCACATCATATGCAGATTCGATGTGCCCGAGTCCATCATAATAGGCAACGGAGCAAATCTGAATAGCCATCTGATGTAGGATATCTGTAAGCAATTCAAGATCACCCATCGAAACTCGATAGCTTATCGGCCGCAAATGAACGGAGCTGTAGAAGCAGCCAACAAGAATATCAAGAGGAAATTGAGGAAAATGACTGATAATCATAAGGGTTGGCACAAGTAGTTGCCTTATGCTCTACTGGATACCGTACTACGACCAGGACTTCAAGAGGAGCAACTCCATACCTGCTGGTCTATGGAACCGAAGCAGTCATACCCGCTGAAGTTGTGATACCGTTCCTTAAAATCATTCAGGAAGCAAAATTAGACGATGCTAAATGGGTTCCAGCTCGATATAAGAAATTGGCCTTAATTGATGATAAAAGGATGGTTGTTGTATGTCACGGTCAATTATATCGACAAAGGATGGCAAGAGCTTTCAACAAGCGAGTTAGGACCAGAATCTTTCAGATCGGGCAACTGGTGCTCGAAAGAATTTTTCCACATCAAGAGGAATATAAAGGGAAGTGTGCTCCCAACTGGAAAGGGACTTACGTAATCCGTAGAGTACTCTCTGGGGGAGCAGTAGTATTGGCTAAAATGGACGGTCGAGAGTGGCTGAAGCCGATCAAATTAGATGAAATAAAGCGCTACTATGTATGAAAAAAGGAGCCTCTCAGTTGTAATAGTATTCTTTGCATGTAATCGTTATTCTATTTTGCTCGTATTAGTTATTTCCTTTTGCTTGTAACCATTTTATAATAGATAGGCTAAACAAAATATCTTTTGTAATATGAACTACGCAATGACCTGATTTCCTCACAGTGGGATACGTAGGCAATCCATCTGGGACCCGGTCGCTTTACTAGTAAATACCGAAAATCCATTATTTTATTTCTGAACTACGTTCGACTTGAATTCCTACTGCGACAGGATACATAGGCTCTCTTTGAGGTCGGTCGCATCAAAAGAAAAACCCCATGAAAACCCCTAGGAAGCCTCATATATAGGACTTCACAAAGGAGCGAGGACTACTGCATGCCCAACTGGGGAAAGTTTTTTGAGAGGATCTCAAAAATCCGCACCGTCAAGCCACTACAAAAATTCAGCTAACCCAGGACTCTAAATTGGGGCTTGAATTTTAAGGAGACCTCAAAATTTCCCGAAAGATTTGGCATAAGAATTGATAGATCAAAATTTAAACTGCGGCAGAGTTTTTGAGGAAAGGTCTCAAAAATTCCGCGTAAGGAAGCAAAAACCCCATTCACGGGAGAAAGGATCTCCCTCATTCAAAATGCATGTTGTGACAATAAAAAAATGCTTTTATTTTCCCACAAAATAGATTCCCTTATGATAGCATTAAAAAATGATTTTTCTGCATAATGAAAATAAGTTTATCTTTTGAAATACAGGAGCTAAAGGGGTTTCCGGTCCAGAAAGCCGAAGATGCGATACGCCGGCAACATGGATCAACTTAAAATAGGAGAAAACTAACCCTTTTCTAATGTAAGTCCCCAGGACATAGGAAAACGATTCTTTTTCTAACCTTGCTTCATGTGCAGGAAACGTTTCACTAAAGAAAGTCCAGACCGCTATTGAGATCCGACTTTCGGATTATATGTCCAGCCACGAGGGCTATAGGAGATTTTAACTACCACCAAGGAAAAATGCCACAAAGGATAAGAAAATCAGAATTCCATACGGGTTAAGTATCCAGCCACGAGGGCTATAAGGTTTTGAATGCCAGAGGGTTGAATATCTAGCCATAAGTGCTATGAAAGATTTTGAACGCCAACAAGGCAAAATGTTGAGCGACGATTGATGCAGAATGCTTGGAAATTTCCACATTGGAAAATGCTTGGCCAAAAAGGTCACAGTAAAACGATATGGCACATCTGACTAAAATGGTCACAACCAAGATAAAGGATGAAACAAAGACGATTTAGCCGAAGGGGCCATGTCTGTCATTTGAATCACTTCTTCTTATTTTCCCAGAGGGCCATTGAACATTTATTTTTCTGCTGCCGAGAGGGCCATTCATACAAACCTCCAAGAGGGCGATCACACGTTTATTATCCTGCTGCCGAGAGGGCCATTCATATAAACTGCCAAGAGGGCCATTGCACGTTTATTTTCTTGCTGCCAAGAGGACCATTCATACAAACATGCCAAGAAGGCCATTCATGAAAACATGCCAAGAGAGCCATTCATACAAACATGCCAAGAGGGCCATTCATACGAACAAGCTAAGAAGGCCATTTATTTCAATTGTCAAGAGGGCTATTTATTTTAATCACCAAGAAGCCATTCAAACAGACATGCCAAGAAAACATTTTATTTCAATTGCCAAGAGGGCCATGCATATAAATTATGGGATATAACAAGACAGCAAAGCGATGTAAAACCGGTCACAAGATCGCAATATTCGCTCAAAAGGCAAGACGATGTAAATCCGGTCAGATGACCGCAATATTCGTTATCCAAAAATCAACGTTACTCAGCAGATGGAAGCAGATTGGTAGCCACCAAAGAGCAGGCTGATCAAATCAAATCTGGAAAGATTACGAAGCAAACATGAAACTTTTTCTCATGCAGCCAGTCGAGATAAGGTGCCCATGAGAATCAAGCTCTCCGGCTATGACTTGAAAGATCAATCCTCACCATGCTCAGCCACACAAGATTGTTTATTTCTTACGTGCTTTGTTTGTTTTTATTATTCAGCAATCGGTCGGACACCCACCAGAACACATAAAGGCATTCCGATATATGGGATACCATTTTCCTTTGATTGAGTCGAACTACAAGTGAATTGCTTCCCAAGTACAGGGATATATAGGTGGACTCAATGCCAAAGAGTCAGTGACACTCCTACCAATCACACTAGACTTCCCAACTTGATAGCCGGAGAATTTGAGAATTTGCTTTAATTTGCATTAAGAAGCCATAATTGAGTCGAACTCTAAATGGCTTGAATTTTCATGAAACTTCGAGATATGTAAAGCCCAGAAACCAGGGTCCAACCATCTATTTAGAAAATTACATAAAAATGAGGGGAAATATGACTTGGGTCACTCAAAAATCAGTTTAAGTCAAATTTCGCTGCTCAGGGATGGCTTTGCCATCCCCGAACACCGAAGGGGCAGTTCTTGACACCTAATTTTTGACCTCCCGAGATTTTTTTTAATCGCCCAGAGTCCCTGGATTCGAATAGAGCAAAATATTTATTTTTTCTGAAAGCTGAAATAATTTTTATAAAATTATTTAGAAATACCTGCCATCCCTAATTTGGTAAGGTAATTTCTAAAAAAAATCTTATAAATCACTTATAAATTAATTGGCACATTTTACAAAATTATAACAATTATTTTACTTAATCAGTAAACTGGCCAAATGGACAAATTGCAAGTATTGTACTCTATTTAAAATACAAGGAATCTGATTGATTAAAATAAATTAATCATTTTTCCCAAGTTTTGATTTAGTCAAAATTATTATAATTTTTTCATATGTGATTGAGCATTTAATTGTGGTTAGTTTTAAAAATTACTTATTTTATGGCTATAATTCAAAATAATCAATTGATAGCCTAATAGTGTCCCAATTGGAAATCATTTCGCATAAATAAGGTTAGTATTGCAAATGTACTTCAAAATTATTTATTTAATTGAAATATAACCTTGCACGAAAGGTCAAAAATCATTGGTCTAATGAATCAAGGTCGTTACTGCAAAGTCACCTTTAAAAAGATGGCCAATTGGACCAAGAAGTTAAAATTGAAATAGCCTAGTCTTAAGACTAAGTCAATTAAAGGCCTCATTTACAATGTAGACTTTTCTTGTTCAATTAACTCTAATTAATCCTGATTAAGGGCCTAAACTAGTAGTCTTTTCCTAATCTTGGTTATTTATTGAAATTAGTTTCAAAATCCTGCTTATATACGTATGTATACGCGGATATACATATGATATACACGTACATCATATGTATACACATGTATATCAGATTCAGGCCCCATTTCTCTTCAAATTTGGCCAGGCCCAGTCTAAATTAGGACCAGACCTGGCCTAATTCAGTTTTTAAGGGGGGAAAGCCCCACCCTTTTCCCATTTACCACAAAACCAAATGACCCTTAGGTCTTGGTCTTCTCTCTCCCTCTTCAGAAACCCTAGCCGCCTCACATTTCACTCTCTCTCTCTCCTTCCCCCTCCCCCTATGTCACTCTTGCCAGAAATGGCAAAGAAAGGGGCTCGCTGGAAGGGTAAGGTGACGAGAATGGCAAGTGCATTAATGGATCTGCCATTTCTCAACCATTTCCACCCAAAGACAACCCAAACATGACATTTTCTGCATCTTTACAATATGCACTACTGAATTTCTTTAATGACGTTTATTTCTACCTCTTTTGACTACTCGTCTTTGATTGGTTCTTAAGAGGTTCAATGGATTGTGCTAGTTGAAGGTCAAAATCTGACCCTTTATCCTTTCCTACACTCGAATCTGGACTGTTGATGTTCATTGTGAGATTTGAATCCCACAAATTTGAGCTTGTCCCACATCGATTCAAAATTAGGGTTTGGAGAATTGGGGATTCTATAAATACAAACTTCATTTTTCATCATTGGACAGACTTGGACATCTTAACACTTGAAAAACTCTGTTTTTTCGCTTGTTATACATTTAATATCTAGGGTTTCTAGCTTAAGTGCTTAAGACTCTTAATTTTCAGTGAGTTTACATTTTAAAGTTTTATTTGGATTATTTACTTTGTGTGGTCTGTTGATTCGAGTTTTGGGGGAAAGAATTTGAATCTCCTAGTCCAATCTCAACCAAGGCTGCACCAAAAAGAGGTAATCCCCTTTCTTTTTTATTTTCTTTTTTCTTTTTATATGTTCACATTCCCCTTTTGTGCTTAATTATTGGTTCAGTACAGTTTAGCTTGCTTGTGTCTATTCTTGTTTGTTTGTTTTAGTATAATTGTTTTGGCTTAATGTTTAAGTACAGTAAATATATCCTGTTTATCATATTAGTTGGTTCAGTCTAGTTGTCATGATTTAGAGTAGGTTTTATCCCTTGTTTGGTTTAGTCACTATGGAAACATAGTACTAACTTCATGTTTCTCTTTGACTGGATGTTACCATATAAAATCAGCATGAACACTTGTTTCTTTGCTTGGTCAAGTTATTTGGTTTGATCAACACCATGCTTGATACTAGTTTCCCCGTTTGTTAAAGTGCATTATAACTAAGCTGTGGGGTTGATCCTGTGGGAGAATTAGCCTAGTTTCAGCTAGTTTAAAACATGTCCCGGTTGACCTAGTCTCATCTAACTCAGTTCAGTGCATTTAATACCTTGCCAAACTTGTTTTACTTACCTTAGCTTAGTCTAGTAGGAATCATGCAATTTCTTGCTTCTTGAGTTTGCTAATATTCCATGCTTGGTTATGTTATGTTATTTAGCTGCCTCTGAGTCAAGCCATTGAGTTCAACTATGTTGTGCAATCAATCTTTGTATTGAGACCACCATTTATACTCAAGGTTGAGTTTCCCTGTTCTTTTGTTGTGTTAGGATGGTTAAATATCTAGTTATTGTCATGATATCTAATGCCAAAGGTCCTTGTTTAAACTTACCATGTTAGTTGTTCATTTTGTTCATTCTCCTGTTTTAATTTCCTTTCTAAAAAATAAAAGCAACCACATAGGAACTGTCCTAGTTGTTGTATCAACATACTTGACTCAATGCATCTTGTTGCTTGAAGATTATGGATCTGTGGCTCCCAAAAGAGGCATGACATATAAGATCAGTGTTAACCAACTGGCCTTACCATAGACTTGTACTTGTCTGTATGCTACTGATACATTTCACTTGGTTTGTGGTTGTAGGAATAGGTTAATCTGCCTGATTAGGACTTATAGGATTCAAAATATTTCAAGTATGCCTTGACTAAGTCTTATATGCATTTGAATGATATGATTACATCTTGTCTAAGTCTTGACTAGAATATTGAATACATGCATTTCAAAGTCCAGTGCTTGTTAGGTTTGTCAATCTATCTTATTTGATACTGTATGTGCTCAATGTTACAAAACATGTCCTGCCTGAATTATCTCTATGTTGAGTTTGCAAGATTCCTTTCTCTGAGTCCTATATGCTCACTACATAATCAAATATGCTTGATAGGTTATGTATATGTGTGTATATGACCAGTATACCTTGGTCTAAATACATTTATGAGGAATTTATGGGGTCAATATAGATTAAGCATGAGCCTTGTCACACCCTAATCTCCCTAGGGTGTGATGGGCACCCGACCCTTACTTAGGGCCGAGCGAACCCTCTGACCCTTAGTGCACACATAATCTTTTTGGACTCCTTGAATTAAACAAGAACGAAATACATAGTAAAAAGCTTTCAGAAACTTTCTTTTCATCATTGTAAAATCAAGTAAAAGCTGTAATCATATGGAAGTTATAACATAAGACAAAGTGACACATCGGCGGATGGAGCCGCTCACAAAACTGACACTCTATATCCACGACTCTGTCTGCAAAGTCTCTAACTCCAAAGAAGACGTCATAGCATAATACTCTGACCCGGCAACACTCCAGGGGCAAATGGAGCTTGCCAACTCCGCTGGAACATCCTTTATAGTGGCTTCTATTCATCTGGGTGTACCAGCGCGACATGAAATGCAGCCCCCGAAGAAAGGGGGTCAGTACGGAATATGTACTGAGCATGTAAGGCATGAAATACAGAAAAGAGGATCATAACTGAAACAGAGATTTACCAGAATCAAGTATGACTTTTAAAAACATCAAAGCACTTGCCTTTGAAAGGAAAATCATGTATGTCATCATCATTTATCATATATACATATAACGTGCCCCGGCCCTCTAGTGAGGGACGCGATGAATAAAATCATCAAAGTCAACATCACATATCATATCTGCATATAACGTGCCCCGACCCTCTGATGAGGGACGCGGTAGATAAAATCATGCATGTTAATATCATATATCATATATGCATGTAACGTGCCCCGGCCCTCTATTGCAGGACGCGGTGAATAGAGTCATCATATGCCATCCTGGCCACCACCCCGTCATCATATCATCATGTCGTCATATCATATATATAACATGCCCCGGCCCTCTAGTGAGAGGGACGCGGTGAACAATGCAGAAGAGTACACACGAGAACATGCCTTGGCCCGGGACGCAGTGAAGGACATATTGAGGCATGCACGAGCAAAGTAGTGAGAAACCATGTGCACATAAATAAATTTTTAAGACTCAATAGATAAGTACATAAACCGACACTTGAAAGATCGTAAACACGTTTCGGGTCAATCCGAGTTTGCATAAGAAAGTTATGACCATCATTTACTACAGAACCTTCTACGAACGCTTCAAAGCAATCCGAGACCGTCTACGAAAGTTAGAGACATTAACACTTGTAGAACTCTTTAAAATCAAGAACTCTTTATGCTTTGCTCGTTATGCAATCATACAATAAGCCCTACTATACTAAGCATACTCATAGCAAGGAGTGAATAAGAATCGTAAACAGCTCGGAATAAAAGAGTAGAGTTACCCCAAGGTACGTGTCATAACTTACTTGGCTCTAGGACATGCCAAAAGAAAGAAAGGGTAAGCCTTACATACCTGGAAGATGATTCTCGACTTTCAACTTACTTCCCGCCTTGCAACTCGCTTAAGAATTATTCGTAGCCTCGTACTCTACATATGGAATCATTCATAATACCATTAGGATCATCGTCGTACGTTCGTCTCGAAACTTCAATTAAAACCCCTTTTAAATTCTACCGAAATTCGGGCAGCATTTCCCCCGTTTATATGCCTAGCCCGAGATTCCTATTCAACAACCAACAACATCAACAACAATACCAATAGTATTAACATCATTTCCAATACCGATGTATGCCATAAAACAGCCTGCACACTGTTTTCTAAATTTCTCAACCAACCAAATTTGCGATATAACTATTTAATAATTTTATTTCCATAAAGAAGCTGAAATTAACACTAACAACGTCAATAACCACATCCTCCACATTTTACAAGTAAAATACATTTATTTTCATCTAAAGTTTTCTTCAAATCTCGTTCCATAATTCACAGCACCAACAACGAATTTATCAGGCTATTCCCTCCGCTCTAATCCGTTAAAACTCTAAATAAACTCTTTAACAATGAAAAGGAACCTTATTCATACCTTAAGCATGCAGCCACCACGTTATCACTCTTCTCCTTGGTTGATGTTTAGCTCAAATTGAAGACAACGCAGTGTACAACACTTTTCTCTTCATGGGCTTCGGGATTCGGGGCTCAGATTTTGGTCAAAATTGGTTTTTCTTCTCTCCAAGGCTCTTCTCTCTCTCTTTCCAGAATTTTCTGGTGCTCTTGGTCTGAAAAATGAAGAGAAAGGGCTGAAATTCCACTTAAGTAGGCATGGGTCATGGGCCTAACCCGGTTGGGCCCGGATTGGGCCTAGCCCACTGACCTTTCTGCCTTAAAACGTCCGTATCTCATTATCCCGACGTCAAATATGGACCCACGACCTATGGTTGGAAAGTTAATTTAATTATCTACAACTTTCATTCTGGGAGTTTTCCCAAATTCCCAAATACCGATGGGGTTATGGCCTCCCGAAGTCAGATCACCCAAAAACGTAACTTAAAATTATTTGTTTGGAGGGCTTCCACTTTGATTTGGCTCAAGGGTCCTTCTTGAGTTATGTTTAACTTCACATATGTGATTCATATAACTTGTCGTATGTCCCAAAAAATCTCGACGTGTGGACCCCACCTCGGCTTACGAATAATCCGACGTACAAAAATACGGGATATAATACTATCAACGTGAGTTTAAATTATGTAGCAACAACATGATTGTCAATTTTTTGAGGAAGCACGTGTCACGCTCATGCTGTAACACCTCGTAACTTCGGACGAAGTTTGAATCATAAGATGATAATATAATGGAACCAATATGAGGGTTATAGAAAGTGTTTTGAAAACCAATTAAGTCATAATAAATGTCTTTGGGCAAAGAAAAGTTGGAAGCCACTCTACGGGGCATGTTTGCAAGTGAGTTTATGGAAGGTCTTACTTACAACGACCATAACCCCTCTATTAATTTGGATTTTTGGAAAACTTTCTTGATGACAGTTGTAGCCCCTTGAAATAGCTTTCCAACGGTGTATTATGGGCCTCAAACGGACATTTGTGCAAAGAGTTATGCCCATTATACGACAGACTGTCCGAGCAGAGGAATTTTGACGGACCATTTGACGGTCCGTATAACATTTTGACGGTCCGTAAAACATTTATACGGTCCGTCAAATGGTCACAGAGGATCAGTGTTTTGTTGGTTAGTTTTACGGTTCATTTTACGGTCCGTATAACATTTTGACGGTCCGTAAAACAATTATACGGTCCGTAAAATGGTCACAGAGGATCATATTTTGTTGGTCAGTTTTACGGTTCATTTTGACAGTCCGTAAAACAATTATACGGTCCGTCAAATTGACTTAGGCCAGCGTAAAATGGTCACAGAAAACCATATTTTGCTGGGCAGTTTTACGGTTCATTTTGACGGTCCGTAAAACAATTATACGGTCCGTCAAATTGATTCAAGCCAGCGTAAAATGGTAACAGAAACTCAATTTTTGCTGGGTAGTTTTACGGACCATTTTGACGGTCCGTCAAACAGTTTTACGGTCCGTAAAAATGGGCGTAGAATTGCCCGATGGGTCAGATTTTAAGATGTTAATAAGAGACCCAAACCCATTTTTTTTCATTCCCATTTCTCCTACACGACTCAAGGGTTCTTTAGAGCCATCCAAACACTTCATATGCAAGAATCCAAGTGAAACTAAAGATTCACTTCATCAATCCACAAAACTAAGTGTGAGAAACACATGAAATCCATTAAAGTCAAGAAATTACATAGAAGGTGGAACTAGGGTTTTGTTCAAGTGAAGTATTTCAACTCAAGGCTTATTCCTACAATAACCAAGGTAAGTTTTATGATATTTCATGATGATTAAAGTGTTGATAAGTTCTTGGGAGAATAGTAAATGGGTTTGATAAAGAGAATTATATGAACTATGCTAGGGTTTTTGGATTGTTGACTTGGGATTTTTGTATTCATATGGGTGATGAAGAATGATGTCAATTACATCTAATTGAGATTGTAGAATCAGCTAGAAGTAATAGAATGGGGATTGGGGGAAGAAAACACCATTAATGAAGGTTGTGGAGCTTCATGCCCACCAAGTGTTTGATAAAATGCTTAGATGAACAAAACATGGATATTGTTGCTAATATAGAGTCCCTATGACCTGTATTGCTATAGATTAAAGTTGAAGGGATTGAAGGACATTGTGATATGCTCAAAAGCAGGAAGTTAAGGTATGTAGAACTTCCATCCACATGTGGGAATCTCTACGTTCTTCCCCATGATCCGTTTTCGTAAAATCTATGAAGTTCAAATCCTAGGGCATTAAACCCAACATATTGGTAGCCCGTAATTATGTATGTATGTACATGAATTTTGTATCTATGTTCGTTATTGTATTCCTAATCTTCCATTACGGATATTAGGCATCTTAGCTTAATCCATGAATCATGAATTCTTCCTCATGTGTTCTCATTATGTTTATATGAAACTTTATGATTTCATCCAGCAAGTTACAAGCATGTTTTCAAGACAAGTATATATATATATGATTTCGAACTATTGTTATTACTCATGAACCAAAAACATGTTTTGCAAGACTATGACAAGTTATCTTATGAAACTATACAAGCAAGTTATGATTCATGAAAACCATGTACAAGCAAGTTATGATTCATGAACACTATGTACAAGCAAGTTATGATTCATGATATACCATGGGCAGCAAGTGCCACTATTTTACATGTTCATGTTTTGGGAGTTGCATTAATTACCGAGGAGGGCTTCAGATAGCCTGAAACTACGTAGCCACCGTAGGATGAGGATCGCTCCACCGATGTCCCGGACGATCTCTCATAATGACTGGATCCTTTCATATTTTATCAAATCTCATGTTCCCTGGCAAGGACTGAGTGTTCTGCTGGCGGGACGCAAGCACCAGACCATGGATCGGTTATAAGTTATTGCTCTCCCTACTTATCATGTTTTTACTAATGTTATATATATACATATGTACTCATGCTCATGTTCATGTCCAGGTTTTCAGTTTCAGTTCTTATCATGTTATTCCCTGTCCCATGTTATTTCTTTCAGTTGCTTTACATACCAGTACATTCAATGTGCTGACGTCCCCTTTTATTGCCCGGGGGCCTGCATTTCACGATGCAGGTACTGATATACAGGACGATACATTTTCCCAGTAGGACAACATTCGTATCAGCTTATTGGTGAGCCCCATCTCATTCGGGGTTTTGTCAACTTTTGTTTTATGATTAATTATGCATCTAAAGGTATGCTGGGGGCCTTGTCCCAGTAAGTATGTTTTTCAGTCAGACTCATGATAGAGGTTTCATAGACTAGACAAGTCAGTTATGTCATGTTAGAAATTTGGAGTCGTATAGCCATTTTGGCTCACTCATGTTTAAACAAGTATTTTATTAAGTATTATGACTTACCATGTTTTATAAAGGCTCATCATGCATTCACGTTATATTCCGCTTATGTTATGTATCATGATGATTCAGCAAGCCATGTGGTTCGCTCGGTCACATGCAGTCAGGCACCGAGTGCCGTGTTACGTTCAGGCCATAGTTCGGGGCGTGACAAAGTTTGGTATCAGAGCCTAGGTTCAAGGATCTTTAGGGAGTCTATGAAATCGTGTCCAGTGGGGTCTCTTTTATATGTGTGAGGGCCCCACACATATAAACAGTTGACCACCAAGACATTCAGGATTGTCTCATTTCTTTCATATTCTAGATCGTGCAGTTAGAGTAGTATTTTTAGGATGACTTCCTAATTCGTGCGTGTACGTTTTTTCAGAAAATGCCTTACAAAAGAACTTACAAGAAGAAAAAGACAGCCACCAGCCAAAGAGCTGCCGCTGGAGTAGCTCACGAAGAGACTGTTCCGACTCAAACAACAGTCCCCACTGCTCCTACGGCTACACCTCCTAACACTTCTGACATGGATATGAGAGGAGCCATCCAGCTGCTTACTCAGATTGTTGCCAACCAGGCACAGCGACAAGAATCAGACCCTAGCTTAAGTGCTAGTGATGGGTCAAATAGTTCAAGAACTCAAGAATTCTTGCGAATGAAACCTCCAACTTTCACAGGGACTAAGGCTGAGGAGGATCCGCAAAATTTTATTGATGGCCTACAGAAAGTGTTTCGTGTTATGCATGTCACTGAGACTGAGGCAGCAGAGTTTGGTGCTTTTCAATTACAGGATGTTGCTCAAATTTGGTATGAGACATGGGAACAATCTCGAGGGGAGGAAGCATCTTCTGCTACTTGGGATGAGTTCGTTGACGCTTTCCTTGGCCATTTCATGCCTATCGAGGTTCGGGAAGCAAAGGCTATGGAATTTGAGAGGTTGAGGCAGGGTAGCTTAACTGTTCAAGAGTACTATCTCAAATTTATTTCGTTGTCCAGATATGCTCCTCATATGGTTCCCGACATGAGGGCAACGGTTAGGAGATTTGTACTGGGGTTAAAACCCGAATTGCATAGAGATGCCAAGACTGCTGCTCAGAATGATAAGATGACTATCTCTAAGATCTTGGCATTTGTGCAAGGTAATGAAGCTGAACTGAAGGAGGAGGAAGCTCTGCAGAAACAAAAGGATAGAGAATTCAACAAGAGGGCTAAATCTTCAAGTAACTTTAGTCAGGGAGGAGGTAGGCGGTTCTTTAAGAACAGGTCAGCAGGACCCGCTCCATCCGCAGCTAGTGCCCCAGTCCCTAATTTCAGAAATGACAAGAAGCAGAACTTTAGACCATCGAGTTCTCATTCTCAGGCTAGTGTGGGTCAGTCAGTCTATACTATTCCAGCTTGTACCAAGTGTACCAAGAGACACTTAGGTGAGTGTCGTATGGGTACAAATGTGTCCTATGGTTGCGGACAGAAGGGCCACATTCAGAGGTACTGTCCATCAGCCAGACAGGGAACCGGAGGTAATGTGATGCAGTCCATAAATTCAGCGGCTCCTCATCACAATCAGGCCCAGCAGGGGCGTGGAACGGCAAGGTCCGGCAATACAGGTGGTGGTCAGAACCGTTTGTATGCATTGACAGGTCGTCAGGATACAGAGGCTAGAGCAGATGTTGTCACAGGTACCCTCATAGTTTTCACCTTTGAAGTATATGCCTTTATTGATCCAGGATCTACCCTATCTTATGTAACCCCTTTTGTTGCTAAGAAATTTGGTATTGAACCTGAAAAATTGTATGAACCCTTCGAGGTGTCCACCCCAGTTGGGGAATCAGTCATAGTTAGACGTATGTACAGGGCTTGCCCAGTTTTAGTCTATCACCGCAGAACCATAGCTGATTTAGCGGAATTAGAAATGGTAGACTTTGATGTGATCATGGGTATGGATTGGTTAGCTTCATGTTATGCCACAGTATGTTGTAGAACTAAAGTGGTAAGATTCGAGTTTCCTAATGAGCCAGTCATAGAATGGAAGGGTAATTCAGTAGTACCCAGGGGTAGATTCATTTATTACCTAAAAGCCAGAAAAATGATTACCAAGGGTTATATCTATCACCTAGTTCGAGTCAAGGATTCAGATGCCCAGACTCAAACTCTCCAGTCCGTACCAGTTGTAAATGAATTTCCAGAGGTCTTTCCCGAAGATCTTCCAGGAGTCCCTCCTGACAGGGAGATTGAGTTTGGAATCGATTTACTTCCCGATACTCAGCCGATATCCATTCCGCCATACAGAATGGCTCCAGCAGAGTTAAAAGAGTTAAAAGCCCAGTTGAAGGATCTTCTTGACAAGGGGTTTATTAGGCCCAGTGTTTCGCCTTGGGGTGCGCCAGTCTTATTTGTCTGAAAGAAGGATGGTTCTTTACGCATGTGTATAGACTACCGTCAGCTGAACAAGGTCACCATTAAGAACAGGTACCCTCTTCCTAGAATAGATGATTTATTTGACCAACTGCAGGGCGCCCAATGTTATTCCAAGATTGATCTCAGAACAGGCTATCATCAGTTAAAGGTTAAGGAAGTTGATATTCCGAAGACCGCTTTCAGAACCCGTTATGGCCATTTTGAATTTCTTGTTATGTCATTTGGGTTGACAAATGCGCCAGCTGCTTTTATGGATCTTATGAACAGGGTCTTCAAGCCTTATCTTGATTTATTCGTCATTGTCTTCATTGATGATATTTTGGTGTATTCCCGTAATGAGGCCGATCATGCAGAACACCTCAGAATAGTGTTGCAGACTCTTAAAGATCGCGAGCTTTTTGCAAAATTCTCAAAGTGTGAGTTTTGGCTTAAATCAGTGGCATTCTTAGGCCATGTGATCTCGGGTGAAGGTGTTAAAGTTGATTCTCAAAAGATTGACGCCATAAAGAGTTGGCCCAGACCCACCTCAGTTTTTGATATAAGAAGTTTCTTGGGTCTGGCAGGCTATTATCGACGCTTCGTAGAAGGATTTTCTTCTATCTCTGCTCCGTTGACTAAGTTGACACAGAAGAAAGTTAAGTTCCAATGGTCAGATGCTTGTGAGCGAAGCTTTGAGGAGTTGAAGAAAAGATTGACTTCTGCTCCAGTTTTGACTTTGCCAGAGGGAACTGAAGGGTTCGTGGTTTATTGTGATGCTTCGGGAGTTGGTCTCGGATGTGTCTTAATGCAGCATGGTAAGGTTGTAGCTTATGCATCTCGTCAGCTCAAGGTTCACGAAAAGAATTATCCGACTCATGACTTAGAGTTGGCAGCTGTAATTTTTGCACTTAAGATATGGCGTCATTATTTGTATGGAGTGCATGTTGATATTTTCAAAGATCATAAAAGCTTGCAGTATATCTTCAAGCAAAGGGAGCTAAATCTTAGACAGAGGAGATGGCTCGAATTGCTTAAGGATTATGATGTGGATATTCTCTATCATCCGGGGAAAGCGAATGTTGTAGCTGATGCTCTTAGTCGGCATTCCATGGGAAGTTTAGCCCATGTGGACGTGGATAAGAGAGTTATGACAAAGGAAGTTCACCGTTTGGCCAATCTTGGAGTTCGACTTTTGGACTCCGAGGATGGTGGTGTGGTTGTTCAGAATAGTGCTCTTTCCTCTTTAGTCGTTGAAGTCAAGGAGAAACAGTTTAATGATCCCTACTTGTTGCAGCTGAAAGAGGGGATTCACAAGTATAAGACGACGGCTTTTGAACAAGGGGGAGATGATGGTACCTTGAGGTACCAAGGCAGATTATGTGTCCCAGATGTAGATGGACTCAGAGAGCGAATCATGTCAGAAGCTCACAATTCCAGGTATTCCATTCACCCAGGTTCCACTAAGATGTATCATGATCTCAAGGAGATTTACTGGTGGAACGATATGAAGAAGAATGTGGCAGATTTTGTAGCTAAGTGCCCGAATTGTCAGCAGGTGAAAGCCGAACACCAGAGGCCTGGTGGCTTGGCTCAGAATATTGATATTCCTGTCTGGAAATGGGAAATGATCAATATGGATTTTGTATCAGGTTTACCTCGTTCAGCTAGGAGACATGACTCTATTTGGGTGATCGTTGACCGGCTTACTAAGTCAGCACACTTTTTGCCAGTCAAGACCACATATTCAACAGAAGATTATGCCAAGCTGTATGTTAATGAGATTGTCAGATTGCATGGGACACCAGTGTCCATTATTTCAGATCGTGGTTCTCAGTTTACAGCGAACTTCTGGAAATCCTTTCAGAAAGGATTGGGTACCAAGGTGAACCTCAGCACAACTTTTCATCCACAGACAGATGGCCAGGCAGAGCGTACTATTCAGACTCTGGAGGATATGTTGAGAGCATGCGTCTTGGATTTCAAAGGTAATTGGGATGATCACTTGCCTCTCATTAAGTTTTCTTATAATAACAGTTATCATGCCAGTATTGGGATGGCACCATTTGAAGCTCTGTATGGGCGAAGGTGTAGATCACCAATTGGTTGGTTCGAAGTTGGTGAAGCAGGGCTGTTAGGACCAGATTTGGTTTATCAGGCTATGGAGAAAGTCAAGTTAATACAGGAGCGTTTGAAAACAGCTCAGAGTCGCCAGAAGTCTTATACAAATGTGAGACGAAGGGATTTAGAATTTTTAGTTGATGATTGGGAGTTCCTTAAAGTCTCACCCATGAAAGGTGTTATGAGATTTGGCAAGAAAGGGAAGCTTAGTCCCAGATATATTGGACCTTACAGAATTCTACGAAAGGTTGGTCTAGTAGCTTATGAACTTGAGTTGCCACAAGAGTTAGCTGCTGTTCATCCAGTGTTTCATGTATCCATGTTGAAGAAGTGTGTGGGAGACCCTTCGTTGGTTGTTCCTGCTGATGCTATAACAGTTAAGGATGGCCTCACCTATGAGGAAACCCCTGTAGCCATTCTGGATCGTCAAGTTCGCAAGTTGAGAACTAAGGAAGTAGCCTCAGTGAAAGTCCTGTGGAGGAGTCAGAAAGTTGAGGAAGCTACATGGGAAGCCGAGGAGGATATGAAATCCAGGTACCCGCACTTGTTTCAGCCTGCAGAAGAAATTTATGATGAAGCACCAAGATTTTGAGGTATGTAAGCTTTCTTTTCATGCTTTTGGTCGTGTGTGGCCAATTTATCATGCTATTGTGATGTAGCCCTGTGAAGCAGTGATATTATGGGTTGTTGTGACAGGTTGGTAGTGGCTTATTACAGGGGAAACTCTGGCGAAATATTTGTAGAATCCCGAATGGTTATCATTCGAGGACGAATGATCCCAAGGGGGAGATATTGTAACACCTCGTAACTTCGGATGAAGTTTGAATCATAAGATGATAATATAATGGAACCAATATGAGGGTTATAGAAAGTGTTTTGAAAATCAATTAAGTCATAATAAATGTCTTTGGGCAAAGAAAAGTTGGAAGCCACTCTACGGGGCATGTTTGCAAGTGAGTTTATGGAAGGTCTTACTTACAATGACCATAACCCCTCTATTAATTTGGATTTTGGGAAAACTTTCTTGATGACAGTTGTAGCCCCTTGACATAGCTTTCCAACGGTGTATTATGGGCCTCAAACGGACATTTGTACAAAGAGTTATGCCCATTATACGACAGACTGTCCGAGCAGAGGAATTTTGACGGACCATTTGACGGTCCGTATAACATTTTGACGGTCCGTAAAACATTTATACGGTCCGTCAAATGGTCACAGAGGATCAGTGTTTTGTTGGTTAGTTTTACGGTTCATTTTACGGTCCGTATAACATTTTGACGGTCCGTAAAACAATTATACGGTCCGTAAAATGGTCACAGAGGATCATATTTTGTTGGTCAGTTTTACGGTTCATTTTGACAGTCCGTAAAACAATTATACGGTCCGTCAAATTGACTTAGGCCAGCGTAAAATGGTCACAGAAAACCATATTTTGCTGGGCAGTTTTACGGTTCATTTTGACGGTCCGTAAAACAATTATACGGTCCGTCAAATTGATTCAAGCCAGCGTAAAATGGTAACAGAAACTCAATTTTTGCTGGGTAGTTTTACGGACCATTTTGACGGTCCGTCAAACAGTTTTACGGTCCGTAAAAATGGGCGTAGAATTGCCCGATGGGTCAGATTTTAAGATGTTAATAAGAGACCCAAACCCATTTTTTTTCATTCCCATTTCTCCTACACGACTCAAGGGTTCTCTAGAGCCATCCAAACACTTCATATGCAAGAATCCAAGTGAAACTAAAGATTCACTTCATCAATCCACAAAACTAAGTGTGAGAAACACATCAAATCCATTAAAGTCAAGAAATTACATAGAAGGTGGAACTAGGGTTTTGTTCAAGTGAAGTATTTCAACTCAAGGCTTATTCCTACAATAACCAAGGTAAGTTTTATGATATTTCATGATAATTAAAGTGTTGATAAGTTCTTGGGAGAATAGTAAATGGGTTTGATAAAGAGAATTATATGAACTATGCTAGGGTTTTTGGATTGTTGACTTGGGATTGTTGTATTCATATGGGTGATGAAGAATGATGTCAATTACATCTAATTGAGATTGTAGAATCAGCTAGAAGTAATAGAATGGGGATTGGGGGAAGAAAACACCATTAATGAAGGTTGTGGAGCTTCATGCCCACCAAGTGTTTGATAAAATGCTTAGATGAACAAAACATGGATATTGTTGCTAATATAGAGTCCCTATGACCTGTATTGCTATAGATTAAAGTTGAAGGGATTGAAGGACATTGTGATACACTCAAAAGCAGGAAGTTAAGGTATGTAGAACTTCCATCCACATGTGGGAATCTCTACGTTCTTCCCCATGATCCGTTTTCGTAAAATCTATGAAGTTCAAATCCTAGGGCATTAAACCCAACATATTGGTAGCCCGTAATTATGTATGTATGTACATGAATTTTGTATCTATGTTCGTTATTGTATTCCTAATCTTCCATTACGGATATTAGGCATCCTAGCTTAATCCATGAATCATGAATTCTTCCTCATGTGTTCTCATTATGTTTATATGAACTTTATGATTTCATCCAGCATGTTACAAGCATGTTTTCAAGACAAGTATATATATATGATTTCGAACTATTGTTGTTACTCATGAACCTAAAACATGTTTTGCAAGACTATGACAAGTTATCTTATGAAACTATACAAACAAGTTATGATTGATGAAAACCATGTACAAGCAAGTTATGATTCATGAACACTATGTACAAGCAAGTTATGATTCATGATATACCATGGGCAGCAAGTGCCACTATTTTACATGTTCATGTTTTGGGAGTTGCATTAATTACCGAGGAGGGCTTCAGATAGCCTGAAACTACGTAGCCACCGTAGGATGAGGATCGCTCCACCTATGTCCCGGACGATCTCTCATAATGACTGGATCCTTTCATATTTTATCAAATCTCATGTTCCCTGGCAAGGACTGAGTGTTCTGCTGGCGGGACGCAAGCACCAGACCATGGATCGGTTATAAGTTATTGCTCTCCCTACTTATCATGTTTTTACTAATGTTATATATATACATATGTACTCATGCTCATGTTCATGTCCAGGTTTTCAGTTTCAGTTCTTATCATGTTATTCCCTGTCCCATGTTATTTCTTTCAGTTGCTTTACATACCAGTACATTCAATGTGCTGACGTCCCCTTTTATTGCCCGGGGGCCTGCATTTCACGATGCAGGTACTGATATACAGGACGATACATTTGCCCAGTAGGACAACATTCGTATCAGCTTATTGGTGAGCCCCATCTTATTCGGGGTTTAATCAACTTTTGTTTTATGATTAATTATGCATCTAAAGGTATGCTGGGGGCCTTGTCCCAGTAAGTATGTTTTTCAGTCAGACTCATGATAGAGGTTTCATAGACTAGACAAGTCAGTTATGTCATGTTAGAAATTTGGAGTCGTATAGCCATTTTGGCTCACTCATGTTTAAACAAGTATTTTATTAAGTATTATGACTTACCATGTTTTATAAAGGCTCATCATGCATTCACGTTATATTCCGCTTATGTTATGTATCATGATGATTCAGCAAGCCATGTGGTTCGCTCGGTCACATGCAGTCAGGCACCGAGTGCCGTGTTACGTCCAGGCCATGGTTCGGGGCGTGACACATGCTCTGAAAACGCGGGGTATAACAAGCCTTTCCTAATGTTAGCCATTCCTGGAAACCCTTGAAACTTGTTCAACATTGGGAAAAAGGGGGAAAGGGCTTTCTAATATTAACCCTCTAACTTTCTTCATGACTGTATTTATTGTGGTATACTCAAATACATACATATATCATGCAAATCATGGCTGACCTTGGTTCAAGCAATGAACTTATAAGGTTGATTGGGCCTTAGCCCAGTTCTGTGTAATTTATATTTATCTAATTGTATGCCCTTACATGTGCATGGTATTAATTTTTTGTCTCCTTTGCCATGTGAAACCCCCTTGCCTTCCTGGGTCCTCCTTCCTGTATGCAGGAATTGTGCTGAGGCCTAATTCCAATTCTGTTCAAGGCTGGATGATTATTAAAAGGGAAGCTAATATATTTTGAAGGCCCAACCATGGGTGAAAATGACACTAATGGGGCGGGTAGCCCATTAGTTGGGATTTCCCTCCCTTTCTATATTAGTTTGTTTGATGTATGGCTTGTAAAATTAAACCTTATTATTAGTGGAACCCTTATGAGTGTAGAGTTAGAATTAACACTTAGTTTAAATAGGCGTTTAAACTAAAATTGGTACAAATCTTTTTCTTTTAAATCCTAACTTGATAAAAAAATAATCTTAACATGAGCACTCTGGAATTTTTAGATCAAATAAAATGATTTTGGAGCACAAAAGATGGTAAAGATTTTGTTGAAAACTGATCACAAAAATTGGATGTTGATTGGTTGGGATAAATTGGTTTTAAAACTGATCATGACAAAGGTGTATTTTGGATGAAAAACTGAGTGTCAAACCTGAAACTAAATGATTTTTTCTGGGCTAAGGAAAATGGTACATTTGAGGAAATATTTTTGGCTAAATCGACAATTCAATTTGGACCCGGAAGTCCGCTTAACATGAACTAAAATGGGACATTTTTTTACATTGGGCCTGAGATTAAAAGCTGGAAACTATTCTTTGACTGCTGATTATTGTGCTTGGATTGAATTGACATACGTTTGGACTGATGAGTTGAAACTTATGGCACTTTGGGCCTGAAAAGGGATTCTGAATGGAAATAAATTCATATTGGGCCAAATGGAGGTTTGACTGATTTAGACTTGGTGTATTGGTTGAATTATGGGCTTCACTTTAAAATTTGGACTTAATATTTGTAGGACTTGTGCTTTATAAATATATATGTACAAAAATGGGAATATAGCCCATACTCTCTCTCTCTCTCTCTCTTTATATATATATATAAAACCCGTAAGTCCTAAACTTATCTCGTTAGGACTAGAATAGTAGCGGCTCTACACGGGAGCGATCCTGAGTGAGTCCTAGTCCGAAAACGATGTGAGTTGAACACGTGCACGGATATTTTTAACCAAAAAACCCTTATTTGCAAGGGGACTTTTTGCCGAATTTTTCTAAAATACTTGTACCTATATGATGCTAAGAAACTTATATTTTTGGGGGAAAATATTTTACAAACACATAAGCAAATAACATAACCTTACAGTGAAGCTCGTAGGTCAATCGTATTCTATAGATCCTTAATATCAGGGTACATAAAACCTTTCCTGGGGGATCACCAGAATCCTTACCTCGATCTCTGGTACCTCATCAGAATTTTTCTTGGTCTGAAAAACTCTTAAACCCGCTTTTACTAATTTTCCTTTTAAATAAATTAGGTGGCGACTCTAAAAACTAAATATTCAATTTAGAGCACCAACAACCTCGGATTACTTTTATACCTTAACCCGCGTAAAAAATAACAATAACAGGTATTAATTTAATTTAAACTATTTATAAGTGAAAATTTGAGGTGCGACTAAGGGTATTTTCGTAAATACCACTTGGGTTTAGGACAAATTGATAAAGACGCTCTGTATTGAATTCTGTAAACACGCTTCGGTTCTCATTCTATAATTTTCTTCTTTGATGCATAATTACAAGTTAAAATGGAATTAGTCAATCCAGGAGATGAACTCTCAAGGAAGGTAGAAGCCGGTTCAGGGCTTTGATTCGAGAATTAAGCTAATTGAGATATAGAATTGAGAGAGAATGAAGTAAGTTGTATTATCTGAAAATGAATGAATTACATGTATCATTACAATGGGTATATATCATTTCTCGATTGAGCTAATGAGTTAAATCTCTAACTGATGTAACTAACTATTACTTCAACTAACTGTTTAACTAATTCCAACTAACTTTGTGACTTGGCCAACTAACTTTGTGAACTGGCATATTAACTCCTTAACTGCATTGGCCAGCTGTCTGTCTTGATTCTTCTTAGCCCAATCGTGCATCACTCTTTGAGATTGCTAATTCGGTATTCGTTGTAGTCTACTTTGATTTATACTTGACTCAACTCTGACCAACCAGATAGTTAAGTTTCCCCTTTTCCATCTCTGGTCCTTTTGATTGCATTCGAAATGGTTTTCGAAGAAAGTGATTTAAGGTTTGAACTTCTTTTGGAATGGAGTTAAACAATTGTTGGGTCATTTTTTGCTTTGATTGCGATTCTCTTATTTCCTTTCTACTTCTAATTTTCACAAGTTTCTGCTATTCGTTTGTGTGCGTCTGTCTTTTTCCAGTTTGTTTATTTCTAAAATAACGTGCATTTATTTTTGGTTCTATTTTAATTAGTGTTTGGAATTTTGATAGCAAAGAGTAGTAGTGTAAAATTTTGGGTGCTATACATGCTTAACAACTCATGGACAAGAAAATTTTGGATATTCTTGGCAGGTGAAACGAATTGTACATAGATACAGAATCAAGGTGAATGCTATAGAGGAATGATCATGATTATGGATGCACAGACGATTGTGAAGGAACTGAGGGAGACGTACGCGAGGGGGAACATAAGGAGTACAAGTGGAGAGCGTAGCAGTTGAAAGCTCTGTTGAGGATTTCTAAGCATCTAACCTGTCTAAGCCTGAACTTGAATCCTTTGTTCATGAGGTTTATCACCTTCTTCTTCCTTGCATCATCTGCATATCTGTCTGTTTACGTGCTTTCGGTTACATATATATTATACATATAATTTTGGGGACAGCAAGGAGGAATGGACTACATAATTGGTTATATTTTCTTATGTGAGGAAACTCTTGAGGTTTTAGCCCCTCTACGAATAATATTTGAACAATAAAGTTGAGGATTGATAGGAAATTCTGACTTTTCAGCATCTTCCTTACAATTTATGAAACATTAAGTTGGAATTGGAATTATCACGTGCTTGTCTGTTGCAAGTACTCAATCTCTTCTGGTATTTTGTGTTACAAGCTTATGTATTTTGAATTAAACATGCAATTTTAAAGACTTTTTTCTTTCTATCTTTTTTATCTTTTCCTCCCATTGGTGACTTCTCTATTTCCTTGAATAGTGACAATGAAGGAGTTAGTAAGAATATCTCAAACAACAACAACAACATACCCAGTGTATATCCGCAAGTAGGGTCTGGGGAGGGTAGGATGTACACAGACCTTACCCCAGGAAAGCTATTTTCGAGAGACCGCCAGCTCGAAAAAAGTAAGAATATCTTCAAAGACTCAAAATTTTAGTATAGGGTTAGTGATTGAAAGTTTTTAGGCTCCTTTGTTGGTTAGGTTTATTTTTCAATATTTATGGTTCTTGTTTGAGGTGTTGGCCAGTGGTGTATGGACTATAGCACTAGAAGGAGAAGTTGATGTTGAAGTTGCTGAGCCGTATACAATTACTCAGTTTTGTGATAAAATAATTGATTTATTTCTAAATAGAAAACTCAAGTCCAGGGATTGGAGAAAGAACTTGGTTTTTGAGAAAAATGGAGGAAGTACAGGGATAGATTTCACAGGAGGTGTCAAGCTCGAGCTGACACAGAAGCTGATTCTCAAATGAAGGAAAAATTGATTAGCTTGGCCAGGAAAGTTAGGAAGGTATGTTGAATTTATTTTAATGCATATTTCCGTTGAAAGTGGAAAATGAGAAGTCAGTGTTTTACTTTGAAAAGGCTCTACGTTTAGATATTTAAGTGTTTTTTTACCTTGGGAGACTTTAGCATTAGATATTCCCAAACAGTTCTTGATCAGGAATGAGTCATTGCAGATTGATGATGAAATGGAAGGGATACTGAACTTCTCAAAGAGATACAAGATGATGTTCAAGGACTTCACTGGTGAATCTTTAGGCAGCTAACTTTGCTTTCAGATACTTATGACAGCTTGGAGAACCAAGATGGTAAAGGGGCTTTGCTCATAGCGTTATTGTTCTTTTAGCTTTGATGGTCTGAGTTATGGCTTGATGTTGGCAGTGGAAGGGAATCGCAACTGTTCTGCAGCATGTTGCATTTTGAACTTTTCTGCCGGAAAAATAAAATGAACTATAATTTCATGGTATGTGATTTCAAGTTAAACTAGCTAGGGATGCAAAGAATTATTGTTGTTAGCTTCAGTGTTGTTAAAAGATCATTGCAGGACTGCCTAAACCCTAGGATGCAAAGGATTGTTGCTATTAGCTTTACTGTTGTTAAAAGACGATTACAGAACTGTTGAAGCACTGAGGCTCAGCGGAACACGGTTGGTCACTTTGTCTTGCCTAAGTGGTTGTTTGCTACAAGCACCAAGTCATTAAGGTGTGTGCCTCAATGCCAATGGAATTTGTTCTCAAGAAGGAAACACTAAAGATAAATATAGCAAGCGATGTGATATATCAGTTGTTAAGGACACACTATGGATGAATATGCCATTATTCGGAACTGAGAGAAGAAGTTAGAAATTCAGAATAAGATAGATATTAACCGGTCTAAATTAGAAACTTAAACTTGCATCTTTGCATTTGAAATATAAATTTAAAATTAATTCTGAACTTAACTGATGCCATTTTTGCTTTATATATTCCTTTTAATTGCAGTCTCTTTAACATAAGAAATTATGAGTTCTACAGGAACACGTGAAGTTAGTTCAATATTGACACTTCTATGCTACTCTCTCATTAACCAATTTTATTGTTGTTAACACCTCATATTCTTTTAAGAGTATTTAGCTGCAAATTGTTAAACTGTATCAGCTAATGCTTTGATGCAAGGATATTTCAGCTATTATAGGAGACAAATGATGGATTTTGATATATGGCTCATCTCTTCTGGGATTGAATTCAGTTCTATGCAAGACAATAATTCTTCGGATTTCCTGTAAGTCATGTAGATGAAGCAGAAGATTCTCTACATCTACTTTACATCTTTTATGCTTTAGTTCCCATGAATAGCTGCAGCACCGTTGTTCTCCAGTTTCATTATTTGTTCATGACTTTTGTTCCGAACATTGTGGACTCAGAACGTAATCTAAACAGACTCGTGTTTCGTACCCATGAGTCTGAGTCTAGAAATTCAGTGTGCTTAGAAAAAGCTATGGCTTCAATCCTCACAGTTAGTTCTAAAATACCTGTTTCAGTTCATTATTGTTCATTAATCCAGTGGTCTCAGTCCTTAATGTTTAATGAATAATTGAATATATGTAATTGCCCAAAGGCAAAGTCTTATGTATAGGTATACTTGGGCGAGACCATTGACTGACACACTATTTATTATTGAGCTGAGGCCCCATACATATATAAATATAGATAACCAGATGATGCAGACACAGAACATGGAGTAGTCATAACTTTACTTCCTTTGTTATTTTAGTTTATAGTTTCAATACAGTTACAGTTTCAGTTTCAGCATGTATTACCTATTGTGATTATTGGGCTGCCCCTTTCCCGAGTATCTTATTTACAGTTCTTTCTTGTAGTTGCTTTAGATACTAGTGCAATTCCATTGTATTGACGTCCTTTTTATTTGCCAGGGGGCCTGCATTTCACAATGCAGGGATACATTTACAGAATGACGCATTTGCACGCTAGGATCTCTAGTATCAGCGGATTGGTGAGCCCTAGTCTTCTGGGGATTATCATTTATTTTAGTCATTACAGTATTTATGTTATTATAGACAGTCAGGTATGCTGGAGGCCTTGTCCCAGCAACAGTTAGTTATAGCTTTTTATGGAGGTTTCATAGACTATGTTAGTAGTCAGTAAGATGTTTTAGCATGCTTTTGGTATTAGCCTTGTTGGTTACTTTCAGATTTTCAGACTTATTCAGTTTTCGCATTTGATTATTCAGTTTCCGCATTTGATTATTCAGTTTCCGCATTTGATTATAAGGTTTCTGCATTTGATTTATATCAATCAGACTTTCAGTATATCAACATGTGTTTAGTTGATTTTTCACATTCAGTTATGTTTTGATATCACATGTTGATTCAGCTAGCCAGTTAGTTCGCTCGGTCACATATAGTCAGGCACCGGGTGTCGTGTTACGTCCAGGCCTAGGTGTTACACATTAGAAATTTTGTGTCGTCTGCATTATAAGTGAACTAACGCTAACCTAAAGAAGACATGAAGCCATTATAAGGTTAAGAAGGGTATTTGATAACTTTAAGTGTGTGCCTTAAGTTTTCGGAATTCAATGAATCGGTGAAAGTAAATTCGTTGAAGGAATTGGAGTCTGAGTTATGTTTTGGGAAGACTTCATATCATTTGAGTTATACATTGCTTAATGTGGCCTTGAGGGGAGCTATAGGGCCCCTTGTATGGTTAATGAAGTTTTATATAAGTTCCAAGAAAGTTCCATAAGGATTGGAGGTCAAATGAACCGAAAAAAACGCGTTTTCGCGGAAGTCAAAGTTTGTGGTCTAGATTGCGGCCGCAAACTGTTGATGTGCAGAAAACTGGCCGTAAACTCACCAATTTGGCAGCCCTTACTGCTGAACCTCATACCTAAGGATAGGAGGGGAGATGCGGCCGCATATCCAATATGCTGAGCCGCATCTCCACCGCAAATTGGTGCGCGGAAGCGATTTTGACAGCTTTTTTAAATCCCAGATTTCGTTAACTCGTTAATTATGCTAGTTTGAACTTAAGGCTATTTTCAAGACTTAACCTTAGTGTGAATCATGTTGAATGTAGATTTTATGGACTTTAAAGGAGAACGTTATATAGTTAAGAAGACATAAAGGTATTTAAGGTTAAGCCTTCTTTCTAAAAGGATGATTTTCTTATCGTGAACCTGTATATGAAATCCACAATATTCCTACTCCTATAAGTGCTATAAGTTCATAATTCTCGAGATTTTCATGATATTGTTGACAATGTTCTTTGTGTTGACAATGATAACGATTATGACGATGAGTTCAATTCTAGGGATGCCATCTAAGATATTCGCAATGTCCTATTCCTAGAAATGCTAGAAGTTCATGACTTTCAAGATTCGTGAGATACTTTTGGTAAAAGCTCTTCATAGTGATTATGATAATGATGATGATAATAATAGTGATGATGATAATGATAGTGATGATGATGGTGATTTAATAATAGAAATCGGGGGTTTACCGACTTTATGTCACCCCGATAGTGTTGTAATGTTTCTCTCGGATACCTATGTATGTTATAAATGTATGAAGCTATGTTGTGAAACCGATCCTATGTGGTCGGGTATGATATCTATTGCGCGCATACCACTGCAGTTAGGTACAGATAGCACCAAGCCTTATTATGGCCCGGTGCGCATGACACCGAGTCTTGTTATGGTCGGGTATGTATAACACCGAGCCTAATTGGCCGAGTATGGTATTCTTATATGTATATGTATGAAAAGATTCCCTTAAAGAAAGGTTAAGTACGCATGACAGTCATCTTAAAAGGTATTCAGCGTTATAGATTGATCTTCGTATCTTATGTTATCATCATGCTTTCATTTTGTTACTATTCATGCCTTACATACTCAGTACATTATTCGGATTGACGTCCTTTTATTTGTGGACGCTGCATTCATGCCCACAGGTAGGCAGGTAGATAGATCATATCCTTAGGTGTATCATCAGGTATCTCTCAGGAGTGCTCCATTTGCCTCGGAGCTACAGTCGAGTGGTGTTATTATCTTGTGTATATATGGGCATGGCAGGGTCGTGTCCCGTCTTTATGATATCACATATTCTATGTAGAGGCTCGTAGACAGAGCTATATAGTTAGCTGTTATGTAACCTCTTCGGTTCATATTTTGTACATCATTCTGGTAGCCTTGTCGGCTTGTACAATTGGGTATATTTGATGATATTTGAATGGATGTGCATATATCTATTGAGTTCGTGTCTCGTACAGCTTATGAAAAATGCGATTTAGCCATATGGTGCACTAAGATATTATTACGAGTAATGTGATTAGAGGTGCTTGGTAGAGTAGTTCCGGGTGCCCTTCATGGCTTTCTGGTTGGGTCGTGACAAAAGTGGTACCAGAGCAGTTCGTCCTAGGGTGTGTCTACGAGCCATGTCCAGCAGAGTCTTGTTTATGATTGTGAAGCGCGCCACACTTATAGACCGGAGGCTGCAGGGCATTTAAGAATGATTGACCTTTCCTTCTCATCTTATAGGGTGTAAATCTTCAACCATGACTTCTGTAGTTTTGCAGTTTGATGACGACTTCTTCAGAAAGTACTACGGGTGAGTTGAGGATTGTAATGACGACAGGGGGAAGAATAAGTTACTCTTTATAGGAGGACCCAAGTGAGGATGTATCCTTCATTGAGATAGACCCTTCTGAGATCATGTCTTCTATGGAAACAGACGTGTCGGAGGCTCACGATGATTCAGAGTTATTTGTTGACACCCAATTTTGTCCCGCCTCTCCTCCGAAATACCTATTTACGCTTCTAATATTTTTGGAAAATTAAAAAATATATTGATATTTTATTATAATTATTAGCCTCTTATCAATATCGGCGTTTCATTATTCTATTACAGTTACTAGCTGTTATTATTATTATTAGTTCAAATACGAGCCCAATTCACCCCCAATATTTTCGGATTAACCCAAAACAATTTTCATAGGCCTCTACCCATTTTAATTAACCCCAACCCAATTTTCAGACCAGTCCACATTTTATTCCCAGCCCACATCTTCAAACCACCAGCCCATTATTTTGACCCAATACCCAGCCCACTACTCGAATTTACCCGACCCGACCCGGCTTTTCATTTAACAAAGGAAACCCTAAAAGGGTTCCCTCATTTTCCCACTTCGTCCGCCGCCCCCGCTCCTCTCTCTTTCCTCCTCCTTTTCTCTCTTCTCTCCCTGTTTCATCGTCATCTCCTCCCCACTTCCCTCTGTCCCCCACGCCGCTCCCTTCCACTTCCCTCTGTCCCCCACGCTCCTCTCTCTCTTCTTCTCAGACGAAAACCCTAATCCACCCTATAAATAATTCTGTCTTGAGTCGTTTAGGACAGGTTCTGGAATCGCAAGAATTCCCTTACAAAAACGAGTTCTTGAACCCCAAAAATCCCCTATTTTGTAGTTTTTTTTTTCGAGTCGCAAAAATCCCCTGAAGACAAAAGTTCTGAAATAAGTTTTTAAAATCCCGAAAATCTCTAAATGTAAGTCTTTTATTAGCCTATAATTCCCTAAAATACAAGTTCTATTAGCGGTTTTAATCTTGTTTTATTATCGAGTCAAAATACTAAATCAACTTTGTTTTCGTTTGCCTTGGTGTCGCTGCGAATCCGAGCATCGCAAGTTCGGATTTGGTAGTGTTCGAGTGGATATCGAAGCCCCGCACCCATTTCGCTGCACTCGAAAAAGGTAACTTCCCTTTCGTCTTAATTTTACTTGTTTAGATTAATTTAGTTAGGTTTATTGTTGGGTTGCTGATTTGTAGTGTGTGATTCTCTTCCTCGTCTTAACATTATGTTTATCATTTTAATTCTGTATTTCGCAATCTGCGCGGAATGTTTAGTTTTAATCTTATTAAAATTAAGTAATTAATTTATTTTACCCTCATACATCAAGTCTGCTTGCTGTTTTGTTCAGTTCGAACTAGGTTAGTCTAAAATGGTGTAATGTCAAGTAACTCGGGATTAGAGATTAAGGCATAGTTTAAATAGTAAAGCTATTAGTATATCATAGCTCTAGTTTTGGATTAGTATGTTCATATGAACATAGTCAAGAGCTAGGTGATTTAAGTTCCAAAATGATCACTGCTTAATCATATTTACACCCTTATAATTAAGCAAACATGTTTGTATACGTGTGTGCTGTTTGAGTATGTTGAAGCCCAGGACAGTATTGTTTTCCTCTGTTTTAAAATGGTTCCTCTGAAGATTGAAGTATTTTAGTGCCCGGTTACTTTGTTTGATGTATACCCTTACTATTAAACAAGTTTATGGCCGTGCGTGTTCTTGTTTGGTA
Organism: Lycium barbarum; assembly: GCF_019175385.1. Taxonomy (NCBI): domain Eukaryota; kingdom Viridiplantae; phylum Streptophyta; class Magnoliopsida; order Solanales; family Solanaceae; genus Lycium; species Lycium barbarum. Next base: position 1,700,652 of record NC_083348.1, on the reverse strand, counting down.
CTTTGAAGCATCACTATGAAGCTGTTTTGTTGTGTTTGAAATGTTTTTCTTGTTTTGAAATGTTATTAGCTAAAAGATTACTGCTTTAGTATTAGTTTTGGGTAACTATTTAAGTTTTGAACGCTGAAGAAAATGAGATACTGGAAGAAGTATTGAAAGAAACAGTCATTATTGTCGCCTTCGTGATTATGAATTATGACCCATGAGGGTAGGATATTTCGATGGAATAAGGAATATTGAAGTTGAATGGGTGAATAAAGTAATTGAAATGAATCTGATGTGTTATAAAAGAGATTGGTAAGACAATGAATTAAAGTATATGAATTAAGTTTGCCCTTGTTAGCTTTATGTTAAGTTTCCCACTGTCTGAATATCATTCACCTTGCATGTTACATTTGATTTAAGGTCTGTTGCTCACTCTTAAATGGTCTCAAACCAGTTAGCTACTTTGAAAGATAGTCATCTTATTTTGTAATCCTCGGCATCCCATTAGTGTTGTGTAAACGTAATAAATCCTTAAAGAAACTAAATGACCTTGTTGTGATAACTAGCATAGGGAACATTACCTTGTTGTGATAACTAGCATAGGGAACATTCTTCGGTTGTTAGCCATGAAACTAGATTTATATAACTCCTACTAGTTTGTTTGTGTTCAAAGAATTAGTAAAGCTCATGTTTTAGTTTATTTGTTTTCCAAGGCGTTGAACAGGCTAATTCACTTCATATTTGTGAGTTTTCAGAATAATAGTAAAATCAGAATCTGTTGCTACCTATTATTACTTAATGTTGCGCCATTTTTTATTTTTTTTGGTTTGTTGCACCTTAAAATGCTCTCAAGGATATATTCAACTGGAGGCCAATTTGTTCATGTTATTTTAAATTTAGTTCCCATTGATAAGTGTCATTTGTTGTGATTACTGAAAATTGACTAGCTTTATAATAACCTAAAAACACAAGGACTGCACGTTGCTTCTGATCTGTAAAGGTTGCACATTCTTTTATTCTTAAAATTTTCTAATCTTTCATTTTAGGCAATTCTAATAGGAGCTGCTGCTCCATTGCAGCTTTATAAATTAACCAACTTCAACTATATTTTTGCAACTTACTTATGTATCGGTGAATCTGTTAGACGTTAAACTTGATTGCTATCGTGAGGCATACAATTCCTTTTTTCCTTCCCTTTCATTCGTTGATGTTGAATAAGTATCCTACTCAAATGTTTCTGAGAGGCTTGTTTGAGTTTATATTTTATATGTTTAATATAATTCATTGACTGTATACTAATCTTTTTTTGTTTTTATGCATGACCATCGCATGCGAGTCCGAGGACTCGTTCCTTCCGCATTCGGTGTTAGGCTGAGAGCCCAACGTGATATCCTCTCTCTCGAGTCCATCTATGTCCGCAGCAAATAAAAGATTTTCGGGCCAAAGCCCAATAGCAGCTACAGATCGCAGTAGCCCAAAATGGGCTGACCCATTTGATTCCATACCCGCTATTTTATTTTCCTTGTGTATTGGATTGCTTGGCTAACATTTTGTCTTCTTTTTGTTTCCTTAGTTTAGATGAACCGTAGCGGAATTAGTGGGATTAGTTTTCGTAATGGGTAGTTAATTTGAGAAAAACCGACAATTAATTTCCTAGGCTTCATTTTCTCCCTTTTATATCAAAGTTATTTATAATATTTTAATATTTACTTTCCGAATAATTGATTGTCCAAATAGCATGATTACATATTTTGAATCAAAAGAATTACGACTTATTTTACTATCCTAAAATTTCAAACGTCCTAATATATAAGTATTAATCCAAGTTATATTCATTAATATTTTAGATTGGTTCGATTATACATATATAGCCAAATATAGCTAAATAAATTTGGTAAAAGAGAAAGAAAACTCATCTCCTTTTGCATTCTATTTATAAAATAAGTCTAGGTCTTCTACACCACTATATTCATATAATATAATTTTATTCTAAGTTTAAATTGGCTAATTCTTCTCTTAAAAAGGCTTCTACTTATATGCAACTCATCATATTTTGCAAATTTCATTTTCTAAATAACATTATTATTTAAAGCTTAGCAATATTTATAGTTTACTTTAAAATAACATTCGAAGTCTCTTTTTGTGCAAATTATCCTACAAGTCTTGTTTTAAAATAGCATTTTTATTTAAAATCTTAGTATATTTTTTTTATCTTATTATATTTTTCTTTAAAACCTTAGTAACATTATAAGCCATTTTCTTAAAATTTAAGCACCTTATTTAACCTTAATTAATTAACCTAAGTTTGGCCGGATAACCGTAGTTAACGGATTCTAAAGGATGCCTAACCCCTTCCCTTTAGGATAATATAGAACCCTTACCTAGAATCACACTGATTAAGCAGACTATTAACGGAGGTTTAGTTTTAACTTTACCTTAGTTAACATTTAGGTGTCCTAATTCACCGTTAAATTAATTAGGTGGCGACTCTTTAAAATAAATAAATAGGAATCACCAATATGTTGTACTCTAATTTAACCCGTTTAAAATGGGGTATAACATTACATATATCATCGACTTTGATAGGAGTAGAGGATCCAGGAAAAGTTCCAGTGTTGCCAGTTCCACCTTTGGCCATAGCGGGACAATGAAGGAAAAGGCCAATGTTAGGGGTTGATCCCCGAGCTTCATATTATGGTAGACCATTGGAGAGTGCAGAGCCTTCCAAAAAATCGAAGAGTTTTCAACCTGAGAACCCTACCAACCGAGACTTGACAACATCATCGAGGAAAGGTTCAAATCAAAATGGTGGTCAGACCGGACAGGTTGGTATAGTTGGTACAATTGTAGAAGTTCCGAGTGGCGGCAAATGACCGATAGGGAGAAAGCTGGAAGAAGAATTTTGTCAGCCCATGTTATAGCGATTCGTGCTAGATCAAGGTTCTAGGGCAGGGCCATGGGAAGTCTCATACCCATCAGAGTTTCAGGATTAAAGCAGCTAATGATTGAAGGTATATTTGTCACTTTGATAAAGTGTTAAAAAAAAAATTAATTAAGCAAGTGTGATTTTGAAATGTTTTATGTTATGCAACAATGGTAAATCATATTGCCCAAATGATCATATGAAGGAAAGGAGAAAGAGTAATATTAAAGAGGAACTTTAAGTGTAGTCTGAGGTTAGACAGTGGGTTAAAATTGTGAATGGGTTGATAGAACGATAGAAGAAGATATGTTGCGGTAATAAGGAAATGGTATAGTAAAGCAGGAAAGGTATGTGTGAGGAACATAGTTTGATAAAGAGATTATATCCGTGAAATTTTGAATAATGGGGGTTAAGAGAAATCAGTAAGATACAAATGACTTGAAAGAAAGAGGAGATAGTACAATGTGAGGGGATGAGTGGTGACGCCAGGTATACCAAATGTTGTGGCAATGTTTATACATCCTTAAGGATGGTATTTGGATATTACATATAATTTTATTAAGATAACTTTTGGAGTTTTACGGATGAGACTTAAAAAGAGAAGTTTGAAGGGATTTTCAGTTGAGTGATAGCAAACGATCGCGGTTATACTGTAAGTGGTTAGCAACCTTAAAAGTGTTTCGTTATTGAGACATCAATATGATTAGATGGGAGTTTTAATTTTCCCTCAAGGTAAGGCGTAGAAAGGATACACATGTGTTTAAATATGACCCTTGAGTTTTAATGATTTAAGAGTAGAAAGAGGTACAACAAGAATTACGGAAACGAGAAAGAGTATTAGTTATAGGGATGATGATGCTACATATCTAAAGGGGATAGGATATGGAAAGCAAGATTTTCCAAGAATAGTTACTGTTTGAATGTTAAAAGAAAAGATGTGATCGGTTAGAAAAGGTAAAAGAAGGATGTATGCCACTCAATGGGCTAGATATTGGCAAGGGCCTTCTTATCGCATAAAGTATGTTGACAAGGATGATATACAGAGATATAAGGATATATGAGATATGAGTTGATTCTCGGGAATGTATAAGACAAAAGCAGGACCAAACTACAGGATGTTTCCCTTGAAATTTTTCTGTTGAGCTAGTAATGTAAGGCTAAATAACCGATGAGGGAAGCAAGAGACATTCTGGAAAAAGAAAAAAAAATTAACTGTAAGATGGAAAGAGAATGGGTTTGAGATGGCCACTTTGATATAAAATATGCCTTTCATTGACAAGACGAACCTGTAGTCTAAACGAGGCCTATCAAAGGATGGGCGTTGTTGTAACAAGGAAAATGAGGAATACTAACAACCAGAGCAGACTTTTGAGAATAGAATTTTATGCTAGATATCATTACTGTAATGGAAGAGGGTAGCAGGTAATAGAAGGAAGATGATTTCTAAAAGGATGATAAGGAAAATTATGAAGATCTCCACAACAGAAGATTATACTCATTCAGGATAGTACGTCTATGAGAATACGTGACCTTTTTTTATGTGTATGAAACTAACTAGATAGATTCAGAAAATGAACAGTTATGGTTAATATTATTCACGGGAATTACTGGGAGTAAGTACCTATAGACGTCAAATATAGAGTAGTGGGTTAACTCCTTAAGGGGGGAAGACGAGATGCCAAGTATCAGATCAGAAGTATGCCTTGTTCGAAGATAGAAGGATAATAACAAGAAATTGGAAACTACCTCAAGGGGATATCGCACTAGCAGGACGATAAACTGTAAGGACAAATTGCCGATAAATATAACCAGCCAGTCATATGAATGACTAAATAAAGATTGGAGATAACACTTCAAGGAAGGAATTATTCAAAGTTTCAAAATAAGGATGTAATAGGAAGTTCAGTAATGAAAAACAAAGAAGGACTGAGTAAGATGGCACTCGAGGTAAATAATGGACGAAGATGAGAAGTTAAGTGAAATAATTATTGCGAGCTAAGAGTGTGGATACAAAGTTTTAGCATAACAATACGGTTGGGTAATTATTGTACAAGGAAAGTCTCAAAAGCAAAGCATTCGAGTTAGAATCTAGTTACGTCCTTGTTGAAGAAAGGATGTGGAGTTAACGATAGAAGGAGGTTGAAATGAGAATGAATTAGCTGATACTTGACGATAACAGCCTACGATGAAAAGTAATAAAAGTGAGTGATTAAGATTATATGGAAGCGAAAGCTTATGATGATATGAGAACTCCAGGCATAGAATATTCAGGATGTGAGAGAATTCAAATAGCGTTGCAAGCAAATGGAATGAACCTAAATGAGGATTTAAAGGCTAGTAGTGGCACTACAGGGGATAATAAGGAGTAAGTTCATGTAAGACAACTTTATGGCATTAAGATGAATAAGGGTGGATCTAGAACTAGAAGTGATACGATTATTCAAAGGAATAGCAGAAGGATATAGAAGCACATACCGTGGAGATGATAAAAGTATATGAGAGGCTTGCTAAGATCACTATAAAATTTCAACTAGTGAAGTAGAGCGTAGCCGAGGATAGCAATAGCAAGAAATGTCATGTGTTTGGAAAGTTGAGTAAAGATATGGTATCCTAGGTATGCAATATCTCTTAAACCAAAAGCTTGGAAGGGTATTCAGGAAGAGTATCTTGGTAAGGGGGATTCCTAAGATATCAAGAACCGATTCTGTATTAACAGGTAGCAAAGGTAGATGTTCTATTCAGAGATAACAAAGATGTATCTTGACCGTGGTCGATCGACAAGGAAATATAACCGAACTCATAGTCCGCTAATAAATAAGTAGAAGCCTAAAAGGTCGAGGGAACATATAGATATGTCGTTGATAAATAAAGGAATGATCATTATGGGTTTTATAACTAAAAGAATTATGGAGCTATATGTGGAATTATTCTGTTACCTAGTACCCTTAGTTATCCAGTTAAGATGTCCAGTTCTCTACTAGCGCCTGAGGTTCAGTACATTCAAAGAAACCTGGAAAACGTAGATTTCCTTAGTATTGCCTTCCACCATGAGATAAGTGGATAGGTCGAGTGTTCTTCAGACTCTCGAGGATATGCTACGGGCAGGTATGCTAGACCTTTAAGGAGATTGGGATGACTAGTCAGTGGGCTCTAGTCACCATTCTAATATTTCGATGACCTGTATGAAACTCTATGAGAACGGAAGGGTATCAAATGGTTGAAGATTTAGAACTCCATTCTAACGGGAATTATGAAATCTAATAAGGAAGACAAGTCCACTTTTGATACTTTAGGCTTTATGATATTATACGCAAGATGGTCTAATTTAGATTGGGAATTTGTACATCTAGTTTTCCATATGTCCATACCTCGTAAATATGTTGGAGGTTCTTCCAGAGTTATGGTAGTTGGTGATTTTCATATTTCAGAACAATTATTTCTTGAGAAAGTTTCTATTGTCTTATCAAATTACAGGGTTCCAGATTCAGGAATTGAATACCAGAAATGTAGCCTCGGTAAGAGTATAATGAAGGAACATGGATATATAGAAAATGACTTAGGCAGCTGAGCAAGATATGAAGTCTAGGTATTCACATCCTTTTCCACTCCCAGAGAAGGTTCTGACAGAGGCCCCTTTGTTTTCAGGTATGTAATGCTTTCTTTTGATGAATTCTTGGTCGTGTGTGGCCATTATGTTGTTGTTGTGTAGCCCTGTGAGGCATTGTATATTTTGGTATTGTTGTGACAGGATGGTAGTGGCTTATTTACAGGGGAAACTCTGGCGAAATTTTTGTAGAATCTCAAAGAGTCCAACATTCGAGGACGAATGTTCTTAAGGGGGAAGAATGTTACACCTTAGAAATTTCGTGTCGTCTGCATTATAAGTGAACTAATGCTATCATAAATTGGAAATGAATCCATTATAAGGTTAATAAGGGTATTTTATAACTTTAAGTGTGTGCCTTAAGGTTTCGGAGTTAAATGAATCGGTGAGAGCAAGTTCGTTGAAGGAATTGGAGTTTGAGTTATGTTTTGGGAAAACTTCGTATCATTTGAGCTATACATTGCTTAAAATTTCCTCAAGGGGGATATATAGGGCCCCTTTTATGGCTAATGAAGTTTTATATAAGTTCCAAGAAGGTTCCATAAGGAATGGAGGTCAAACGAACAGAAAAGAACGCGTTTTCGTGAAAGTCGAAGTTTGGGGTCTAGATTGCGGCCGCAAACTGAGTTTGATGTGCAGAAAACTGGCCGTAAACTCACCAATTTGGCATCCCTCACTTCTGAACTTCATACCTAAGGATAGTAGGGGAGATGGGGCCGCATATCCAATATGCTGAGCCGCATCTCCACGGCAAATTGGAGCGGGGGAGCGATTTTGACACCTTTTTAAATCCCAAAACATCCCATTTTCATATCAAACCTCCCACACTTATTTCCCCACATTTATAGAGAGTTATTGAGAGTTCTTGAGGGTTCCATAACACTCAAAACCTTTCCATAACATCAAGAGAGACGATCAACATCAAAACATCAAAGGTAATCCATAGAAGGTGATTGTTCTTGTTTCTCATCAAAGTTGTGATGAACTTAGCCATGAAAGGAGTTGAGGAAGGTGAATTTCCTCTATTATAAGGTATGTTCTTCCTACTATTTACATATTTGAGTTGATGTAAAGGTTTAGTAACTCTTGGAGAGGAAAAGAATTAAAGTGATGTGTCATAAAGTGTTGAAGTGAAGAAGATGACTATGAGATGAACTTGAAAAGGGATTTTGGATAAATTTGAGATTTAATTGAATATAACTTCTTGATTATGATGTTGTGGATGTTGTTATTGTTGTTTGGGGGTTGTTCTGTAATATTGTGGAAGTTGATAAAATAGGGGAAGTGATGCCTAGATTTTGTTAACTCGTTAATTATGCTAGTTTGAACTTAAGGGTGTTTTCAAGACTTAACCTTAGTGTGAATCCTCTTGAATGTAGATTTTACGGACTTTGAAGGAGAACATTATATAGTTAAGAAGACATAAAGGTATTTAAGGCTAAGCCTTCTTTCTAAAGGGATGATTTTCTTATCGTGAACCTGTATATGATATCCACAATCTTCCTACTCCTATAAGTGCTATAAGTTCATAATTCTCGAGATTTTCATGATATTGTTGACAGTGTTCTTTGTGATGACAATGATAACGATTATGATGATGAGTTCAATTCTAGGGATGTCATCTAAGATATTCGCAATGTCCTATTCCTAGAAATGCCAGAAGTTCATGACTTTCAAGATTCTTGAGATACTTTTGGTAAAAGCTCTTCATAGTGATGATGATAATGATGATGATGATAATAGGGATAATGATAATGATGATGATGACGATGATGATGATGATGATAGTGATGATAGGGATAATGATAATGATGACGATGACGATGCTGAAATTGAAGCAGTAGAGTGTGTAGCACATAAATTGAAAGATGTTGCTTACATATAGTATGAGACGTAAGAGCGGTTCCGCAGAGAAGATGCATCCCCTGCTACTTGGGATGAATTTGCTGATGCATTTATTGAACACTTCCAATCGCAAGAAGTCAGGGAGGCAAAAGCCTGGGAATTTGAGAGACTCAGACAGAACGATATTTGTGTGACTGAATATTATCACAAGTTTGTGTTTTTGGCTAAGTATGCTCTGCACATTGTCCCTAACATGAAGTCCAGAGTTAGGCATTTTATTTTGGGCCTTAACCTGACTTGCATGGTGATGCAAGTATTGTCGCTTAGAATGACAAGATAACTATCACCAAAATAGTTACTTTTGTTCAGGGTAATGAGGAAAGGCTAAAGAAAGAAGAACGACTACAACAAGAGAAGGATAGGAAATTCAGCAGAAGGGTTAATTCTGCAGGAAATTTTAGCCATAAGGGTTCTCAAGGAAGCAGTAATAGTCGGTCCTTCAAAAAACTAAAGTCAGGATTTGCTCCCTCTTTAGCTAGTGCACCAGCATAGAAGTCCAGATTTGGTAAGGGTAACGGAAACTTCAGAGTAGGCTATCAATCACAGGCTAGTGTGGGTTACCAAGGTCCTACATATCCTACTTGAAACAAGTATCGAAGGAGGCACCCCGAGGCGTGTCATTCGGGAATGGATGGTTGCTATGGGTGGGGTCAGCTGGGTCATTTTCTCAGGGATTGTCCATCAACAAAGCAAAACACTAGTAACAATGAAGCTCAGTCTATCAATTCAACAATCCCCCGCAATTCTCAAGCCCAGCAGGGGCGTAGTGCAGTAAAGTCTGACAATACAGGCGGTGGTCAGAACTGTTTGTATGCGCTGGCAGGTCATTCGGATATAGAGGCTCGTGGAGATGTTGTCACGAGTATTTTAATAGTCTTCACTTTTGATGCTTATGTTTATGAATCCAGGATCCACCCTATCTTTTATAACCCCTTATCTTGCTAAGAAATTTAGGATAGAGCCATAAAAGTTGCTTGAACCTTTTGAAGTGGCCACTCCAGTAGGAGAATCAATCATATTAGGCGTATCTATAAGGGTTGTCCAGTCAAAGTGTATCATCGTCTAACTATAGCAGACTTAGTAGAGTCGGAGATGGTAGAATTCCATGTAGTCATGGGCATGGATTGGTTAGAATCATGTTATGCCGCCGTGGGTTGTAAAACCAAGGTAGTGAGATTTGAGTTTCCTGGGTGAACCGGTTATAGAATCGAAGGGTAACTCAGTAGAGCCCAGGGATAGGTTTATTTCCTATCTTAAAGCTAGGAAGATGATCTCTAAGGGGTGTATTGTCACGACCCAACCAGAGGGCCATAACGGGCACCCAGAGCTAACCTATCGAGCACCTTAAAACATACATCTCATAGTCATATATGAGTGGGCTGCTAACTAATAAGTATCATAACTGGAAGGGGCACATGCCCAAAAGATATGTATAATTTGTGTACATCATCAAACTGTGGTCGTACATAAGCCGATAAGGCTATCAAAAGATATAACAAAATATAGACCGAGGGGGTCATAAAATATCTAACTATACATATCTGTCTACGAGCCTCTACTAGAATGCATAACGTCATAAGGACAGGACAGGACCATGCTATGCCCATATATATACACAAAAGAATCATACCACGCTAATCTACAACTCCGAAACAAGTGGAGTGCTCCTATACCGATGCTGAGATGGCAGCCTAAGGATCTGTACCGTCCCTTTGTCTACCTGCGGGCATGAACGCAGCGTCTACAAACAAAAGAAAGTCAGTACGGACAAAGTACTGAGTATGTAAGGCATGAGAGTAACATAAGAAAGACATAAGAAACCATAAGGTAAATGAATATAACATGTATGTCTGAACTGTCCCTGTGAGTAAATCATGTATATAATTACTGTGCATCTGAATAGCCTCTAAGGGCTAATGATATGCATAAATGTTGACCTTGCATGCACAAGGTCACACACACACACACACATCGTATATATACAAATGCATATACTAGTTTCTCGTCACGTGCATTGCACGTGTATGCTGAGTCATATAGTACATGTTTTTATAAAAAAATATCAATATTATTAAATTAAAGTTATGAATTTATAAATAATTATATTAAAAAGAATAAAATACATGTTTATGTAATTGATCAATGGATTGGCAGATAGTGACTTGTGTGTTGAGATCAAGATGATTATATATCGTTTTCTAAACCTACGAATGAACACTCACAGTTTAGTTAGATACATGTTAAATTTTTACTTATTTTGAAATTATAAGGTGCGAACATGTACCAAAGCATATCTGACCTACGAAGATGAACAACAAAGTTTAGTTAGACAACATTCTTAGTGTATGTTCCTTTAATCTGTTACGATTGAAGTTTGTGCATACACTATTATCTTAACTTCTTAGGTGTTACTTGTCATTAGTCATAGAGACCAATAATGTATATTGGTTCGGTTCAATCCATTGTGTATTAATTTGGTTAGATATACTAAATATTTTATTTATAAATAGCCAAATCGATCAACTAACTGAAATTAGTTTATTTTAAATTTTTGTCTCAATTCATTTTCTATTTAAAAATCAGAAGGAAAAAGGTAAATTGGCCATTAATTTTTGATAAAAAACGACATGGCTATCTATTTAATATGTTGTTGAAAAGAGTCTCAATTTCGATATATTTTTTTATAATGAATTTTACTTGTATAATATCTTCATTTTGTTTGGGCTTAGTCGATTTTATATATTTCATTACAAAAAATTTAAGAAAGTTCATTACAAATATCCAGAGAAAAATTTGCAAGCCATCACAACTATGGAGTCATAATAAAAATAGAAAACATAAAAAAATACATATACATACGGTGACTCTTTAAATCAACTAATAACTATGAACAATTCAAGTCAATTCGTGCAATCTTATTCTAAACACTATAATGGATGGATTGTTGGGCAGCGTAAATGAATAGAATGAGAAAAATAAAGAACAAATAAAAACAAAGGTTAAGGTTGGGATAGGGACGAGAGAAGTCTTAAACTAGTAGAAGGAAAAATGCATAGAAATTAAGCAAAAGGCTTTTCTTCGACAAAAATCAACCACTCGATACTTAGTAGAAAGCAATTGTTATGGTAGGAACCCGCAACATCAGGCTGTAGTATATATAAGCGTTTTAAATAGACATGACTTTTCTTTTAAGACAACGGTTGTGTCCAATTCATGAAGAAAAATTGATTAAATGGATACAAATCTTATGGGAAAAGTACATAGCTATTAAATATTATTATTGATATATAATATATTGGGCATGTTGTTGTTATCGACAATTTTCAAGTTAACCACCGCTAACCTCTTTCCACTTGTCTTTGGACTGCATATATTTGCTTGTGGCTTTTTTTCCCCCACAATCTTCCCAATGCCCATTAAAATAGATGAATCTTCATTCTATATATGACTAAATAACCAAATGTTATAGTTAACTTGAATATTGTAACTATTATTGAATATGTATCTCATATGATTGTTTGCTTGGGTTATGGTATGAGAAAAGTTAGCAGAAAGATGTTGCTAGTAGATGAGGCTTTTCTTAAAGCCAACGATTGAAATCAAATTTAAGGAGTCACTTCAAAAGGACACAACCTTTTAAGAAAAGACACAATAAATTAAATTAGATTGATTATTTAGATATTATTTTAAAGGGTATTTTAGTAATTTAACTTTTAAGTTAGGGAGTTCATGCTTATATATATATATATAACGTCTGTCAAGCCTCTGTGGGCAACCCATCGTATCGTATCGGTCTCTGTGGGCATCATCGTATCATCATATGACCAGTTGATCAGGTGGTAGTGCGTATATAACGTTGTCACCTTCCCCATACCCCATACCCCATACCCCATACATATATATAATACATAATAAACGGGCATATAGCGCCTGAGGGGTCTCGGGTCTGTATATGCATATGTATATAAATATAATGTAATGCAAGACATGATAAGAGTACAACTAACTCTAAGGATCATACCAAATCTGAAGAAAGACTTTTTGAAGATACATTATGGAACATGAATCAAATGGATCATCCCTAACTTTAAGAGTAGAACCATTATGGATTAACATTACGTGTACGTCTTGTTCATAAAGATCATGCCAAAAAGAAAGAAAAGGATAGCCTTAACATACCTCGTCGTCTTCTTACTACTCAGCGCCTATCCTGCCGAGTTTGTAAATCTACAATCAAGATGATTCGCAGATGATTCGCACTAAGGTTAAGTCATTGAAATGCTTATAAGGTCAAAGCAAACTAAAAAATGAGCTAACAAAAATTGGGTAGCATTTCCATTATTTCTTCTACTTCCTACAACTGCAAAACAACTCTCAAAACCACAATAAAACATCTACAATACCATAATCAAAAGATTACACTCAAATTATACTCAATTCAATTCCAAAACTTCTTTTCATAATCAATCCATAACAACAACTTCAACACAACCCCTTATACACTGGTACATGACACTTCCTTAACATCATTATTATCCCTCATAACAAGATTATGCCCAAAACATGCTAATAATTATAGCTCCAGTTAATTCACAACTCAAAATATTATCAAATTCATATTTGAACTTTTCCTCCAATTTCTTCTCCTTAAATATTAACATAATTACCAATTAAACCCATAAACATGGATCCCCACTTTGATCTTTGATTTAGACTTGGAAAAGTGTTGGAATATGTTTGGAGATTTATCTAGAGCCTTCTTAAACTCGGGGTTATGTTTGAAATGATTAAAAATGAAGAGGGTTTGACTTAAAATCTGGAAAATTCCACCGGCATAACATTATACTGGCCGTATAACATTATACGGCCAACTTTCTGGCCGTATAACATTATTCGGTCCATATAGTTGGCCGTATAATGCCACCCCAATTTTTCTGATTTTCTTTAAATTTTTAAATCCTTGAATACAGTCCATATCTCAAAATACAAATCATATCTCACTTATACAACCCGTATTCTATGTTTTCCAAAAACAACTTTTAACGAACCTTTCTGCTTCGATTCACTTATTCTCTAATCCTTCCATAACTTACCAAACATGAACTTAAACACTTTTAAGCATAAGTTAGGCAGGTCCAATCTCATATCACCTCCGAAGAAAAATACCGATGTCCAAACTAAGATAACTTACATACGATGATTCTAAATGTGTAAAACCACAATGTATAACATTCATCCCCCCTTAGAAACATTCGTCCTCGAATGTTAACTTCCAAGAATTAAATAAAAACCTCGGCAGAGTCTCCCCTGTAACTATACCACTACCAACCTGCCACACAGCGATTCCAAACCATATAATGCCATACAGGGACACCACAACAAGCAATAATAATAAAGGCCTCATACAACCAGTAATCATAAGAAATGGAACAATAAGCACCTGGAGGCAATACTGTCTCTGTCTGAACCTTCTCTGGAAGCAAAAACAAGTATCTACACATGGACCTCATATATTCCTCAGCTTCCCAAGTCATTTCTTCCATGTTCTTATTCCCCTAAAGAACTTTAACTGAAGCTACATCCTTAGTCTTTAATCTCTGTACCTGTCTATCTAATATGGCAATGGGAACTTCTTGATATGCTAATCGCTCGGTGACCTGAACATCATCAATAAGTACAACTCTGGAAAAATATCCAATACACTTATTAAGCATCGATACATGGAAGACCGGATGGACTGATTTTAAATCGGGAGGTAGATCCAATTCATAGGCCACCTGACCCATTCTACGTATAATCCTGTAAGATCCGATATACTGAAGACTAAGCTTACCCTTTTTACCAAATCTCATAATGCCTTTCATAGGAGATACCTTTAAGAATACCCAATCATCAACTTGAAACTCTATGTCTCATCGACGATTATCCGCATAAGACTTCTGACGGCTCTGAGCTACCAACAATCGATCATGAATAAGCTTGACTTTTCCACTGCTTGTTGAATCAGATCTGGCCCTACCAACTTAGTCTCTCCCAACTCAAACCATCCAATTGGTGACCTACACTGTAACAGCCCAGGCCACCACATGTAGAAATTGTCCGCTTTAGAGCATTTGCCCCTCATGGTTTTAAAACACATCTATAAAGGAGAGGTATCCAATAACTTATAAAGCACTCTTCATTCTCCTCCCCAACCGATGTGGGATTCGCCTAAACCGATATGGGATTCGCCTAAGGCAAGTCTTACACTCACCCCCTTTGGGACTCAGCGTCCTCGCTGAGGTTTGCCCTACCACCGGGTTTCTTCTAAATTGAGGCATATTCCTTATGGATACTATCTCATTATGCCAACCTAACTGAACTGAGGTTCTTCATATCTCATGCTAACCCTTCGGCTCTTCAATTGTCTCATTAAACTAAGGCTACCGTCTTATACTTACAAATTCTTCTCTTTTGTGAGGATCCAATTAACTTTCCTTATCTTCTGTAATTCCTTTGTACTCTACAACAATGATGACTCTTTTTTTTTTCTTTTTCCGACTCACTTCTGAGCAATTACTTACTGGGAAAAACTAAATTACTTACATGAATGGGTTGCTACTGTATTCATAACCGGCATACTCTATCTTAATGACTTAACTCTGCTCACACTGTGAATCTTAGGGAAACCCTTGTTTGACAACTCTAAAGGCTATTCTTCTATACTTTGCTCTCTTACGGCTTAGCTGATATCTTCTTCCACTAAACATCTACTCCGAATTTAATGTAAGGCCTTGGTTTCTAACACACATTTGGATGTATCCAAACTGTCACCCACTTACAGTATTCATCTTAAGGAAATCAAATCATACTTCTACTAGTTTTGCTGAAATTGCTAATGCATTGTATCTACTAAAAAATTACTTACTATTTTTTTGTTAATCACCTGCTAGCTTCATATTTTCTTATTCTGCTCTGAATAACCTAAGTTATTTCTAACTCTCCCTCATCATCTAACGCTATTCTATGGTCGTCTACTATCTTTTCTGAACTACGGATCACACTTAAGAAACTTTCATCTATCTTAGACGAAATATTGGAACAACTAAACACAAACTTTCTATACACTTAAAAATCATATCAGACTATACACATCTGGGATAAACACTTACTCACATAGCTTAAGCGAGAACTGTCACATCTCCTTATCTCATAATAATAAAAATAATTACTTCTTATAGTAACTTACAACCATCGTACTCTCTAACTCTGATCTGACTAAACTTAAACAAACTAAAATCATTCCTAAAAATTTAATATCGTCTGCTCATGGTTCTTATTTCATACATATCTCTTTTATTAACAGGCATAGTTCGTACGAAAATTTCATCTGTGGTGATAATTGGGGATGCCTCTTTGTCCTGACGACCTACTGAAGCATCCAAGCAATCTTCACCGAGACTGAAATACCGGGCTTAGCTGTATTATAAACTGACTGGGCTTGAGAATTAAAAGGAGCCACCGAAACACCCCTCAAGGAGCAAACGGTGCACCCCTTGGTGTCTCATATAACACTTGTTGCACATAATATTCTGAAAACTTCTGTGCTCACACAGGTATGTCACTGAGAGGCTGGTGCTCTTAAACTCTATTTCTAGCTGAACTAACCTTTTTTATCGTATCTAAACCTCGAGACTAGTGTACTAGCTGCAGATGGAGTAGGTCCTGATGGATTTCGGTAGAAAACTGTCTGCTCCCACCCCTTTGAGGTCCTCCATGATTTACGTTTCCTGCAGACTTAACTCCTTTTCTAATTTCTCTGATATCCTCTCCCTGTTGTATCCCATTTTCCTTTCTCAAGAACATCAGTCAACTTACCTTTCAATAGCACCTCAAGTCTCATTCGTTACCATCAAGTACTTCACAATTGTAACCCTATGGATAATCAACCCCAATTGGGCCTTGAATTACCTGTCCGTCACCTGCGCATTCGAAACGTACATAATTCGATAGGAAGAGAAGGTTACTTATTGCTCTAAGCTTCATGGCACAATCTAGAGTAGAAAGAAATGAGACAATCCTGAATGTCTTGGTGGTAAACTATTTAAATGTGTGGGGCCCTCACACATATAAAAGAGACCCCACTAGACACGGCTTCATAGAATCCCTAAGACACTTGAACCTAGGGCTCTAATACTAACTGTAACACCAGGCCACCGCATGTAGAAATTGTCCGCTTTGGAGCCTTTGCCCCTCAGGCTTGCCTTAGGTGAATCCCACATCAGTTGGAGAGGAGAACGAAGAGTGCTTTATAATTTCTTAGATACGTCTCCCTTGTAGACGCGTTTTAAAACCGTGGGGGCCAAAGGCTCTAAAGCGGACAATTCCTACATGTGGTGGCCTGGGCTGTTATAGTTGGTATCAGAGTCGGTGCCGGGCCGGTGGTGGGGCAAACCCGATGGTGGGGAAAACCTCAGCGAGGATGCTGAGTCCCAAAGGGGTGAGTGTAAGGCTTGCCTTAGGAGAATCGCACATCGGTTTAGGCGAATCGCACAACGGTTTAGGCGAATCCCACATCGGTTGGGAAGGAGAACGAAGAGTGCTTTATAAGTGCTTAGATACCTCTCCCTTGTAGACGCGTTTAAAAACCGTGAGGGGCAAAGGCTCCAAAGCAGATAATTTCTACATGCGGTGGACTGGGCTGTATCGTACACTTTCGTCCATATAAAGCTTCATACAGGGCCATCTGGATATGTAACGACCCTTCTGGTCGTTATGGAAATCTAGGACTCCATTGGGAATTCCGAGGCCGCGGATGGATTCGTAGGGCGTCTGTTTGTATGTATGCATGTTTCGTTTTGTGTTTTAAGGCCTTGGATGAAATGTGGGGTGATAGGGGAAAAACTGGACAGAAAATGACCTCACTGCCCAAAATGGACCGCTATAGCAGTGGGATTACCGCTGCAGCGGTACCGCTGTAGCGGTGCCTTGACCGCTTCCAGCGGCCAACCATTCCTTTGGTGGCCACTGTGGCGGAAGGTGGACCGCTATGGCGGTACCCCTATAGCAGTGAACTGACCGCCAGAGCGATCAGACAATAAAGTTGGGGACCGCTACACCGGCATAGCGACCGCCGCAGTGGTCGATGGGAGGCAGAATGCAGGTTTTAAATGCCTTAGTTTTATTTTCTCATTCATAACACCCCAATACACTTCCCAACAAACACTTAGAGAGAATTTTCAAGCTAGGGCAAGACAATCTTTTGAGGTAAGTTCCATTATTTCTATTCTATCATTCCTTTTCCGTTCATGATTATAATCATCCTCATGGGTCTTTAATGGTGAAATTGAATTAGAAACCCTATAATATTAATGAAACTTCTAAACTTGATGGGTTATGATTATTATCGCCTAGTTATCATCTAAATGTGTTGGTTAGTTGCTATTTGTCATAAATTGAACAACTAGAGACATAAACTAAGTGATTGGAGACCTAGGGTTCTATAAAAATGATGTCTTGCCATAGAAAACTGCTTGTAACGGGAATATTGATAGAATGTGGCTATAAACTGATGGTTAATGATCGCTAAGGGTCTAAATAGGTTATTCATCACCTAGAAAATCATCCAACCCTTAGAATGGGGTAAGGGAAGGGTATTTTGCATTGAAATTTGTGATTGAGTATTATGATTCATTGAGCCTCTATTTCTAGACTTTAAGCGTTCTGAGGCTTTGAGGAAATGAAAGGTTGTAGCAGAGTGACTTGCATTGTTCCAGCTCTGCTTTGAGGTAGGTTACGGTTTACTTGAGTTAGACTTTGGTTAGTTGAATATATGTTTGTGATTCCATTAGGAGAAAGCATGTCTAGTATTCATTACATGATATTGTATGGTTGAGCTCTTATGTGTTGTGACTGAATGTTGTGTAGGCTTCATGCCATTATTCCTGTGTGATTTAATCAGCACTGGTGTTATTGTGAGGAGAAGTTAATATAGTCTTCTCGAGGGTATTGTGACATGAAATGATGAGGTGAATATAGATAATGAGAAGATAAGAAACACTGTTCTGTAAAAGGTATAACAAGGCACATATGTGGCCAAGCTTATGGGCTCATGGTCTGAGATTAGTTCTGAAAACGAGAGGTTTATGGCTATATCCCGCGTCTGAGGTTCGTTCCGGAGCGACGGTTGTGCTCGGGTCCGAGGAGTGTTCCGGAATGAGTGGTACATGGACACTATGGGTTCCCTACAAGTCTTGACTACCGAGCTATGACATCAGATAGTTTGTGTGTACAGCGAGTGGGGGTATAGTGTACTTTATCTCTGTTGTATTTTACGTGTTTGTGATTCTTGGAAATTCAGTGATTTGTTGTGTTTGTCTGTGTTTGACTTGTTGTGATGTATTGATATTCGTGTATGATCTACTGGCTTGTTGATTTTAATGATTTCATAAGATATGCATGATACTAATCTTAGTCGGCCTATGATGCTTACTGGTACATAATGTTTGTACTGATACTACCTTGTTGCATTCTTTGAGTGCAGATTTTGATATAGAGATGCTACTCGTCCTCACATCTAGCGTGGAGGATATTTGCTGACAGATTTTGGGGTGAGCTCCTTATTATGCCAGGCCGCCTGAGGATCTTCTACTTATGATGTCTTTTCTTTTTCTAGACATTATGGATATTCATTAGATAGATTTCAGTTCTTAGACGTGTTTAGGTTTAGAGTCCTGTACGATGACTTTTGAATTTTGGGGAATTTGTAACAGTTAGACTTCTGCACTTGTTTTAATATTTTATGGCATGACTTGTCCAGTTTAATTGATGCATGAATGAGTATAATCGTTTGACTTGCTTAATATAAAATCAGACCCGAATGAATAGAGATCTTGTGTGTTGGTTCGCCACTAGGATTTAGTTAGGTGCCAGTCATGGCGGGTTGGGTCATGACAGAATACTAGTATGATAACTATTATTATAAGCAAACTCAATAGGTAACAGATGATCATCCCATCTACCTCCAAAATCCATCACACATGCTCTTAGCATATGCTCAAGAGTTTGAATCGTATGCTCAGCTTGCCCATTCGCCTGGGGATGAAATGTTGTGCTAAGACTCACCTGAGTCCCTAAAATCTTTCGAAAAGACTTCCAAAAGTTAGTTGTAAACTGCGCACCCCTATCGACGATGATGGATACTGGAACACCATGGAGTCAGACTATCTTATTAAGGTACAACTTCACATAATCCTCAGCTGAGTAAGTAGTCCTGACTGGCAGAAAATGGGCGGATCTTGTAAGTCTATCAACAATTACCCATATGGAATCAAACTTACGCTGAGAACGGGCTAAGCTTATGATTAAATCCATATTAATTACTTCCATTTCCATGTCGAAATCCCAATAGCTTGCTATAATCCATTGGGCTTCTAATGCTCAATCTTCACCTGTTGACAGATAGGATATTGGGCTACGAACTCTGTTATATCTTTCTTCATTCTCTCCCACCAATAAACTTCCTTAATATCATGATACATCTTTGTTGTCCCTAGATGAATAGAATAACGGGAGTAATGAGTCTCTCCCAAAATCTGACCATGTAATCCTGCAACATCAGGAACACACAGTCTACCTCGATATTTGAGAATTCCATCTCCAGAAATCTCAAATGGTGACTTCTTCTTTTGAAGGGTTGTATCTCTATAATGAACCAACATATGATCCTCATATTGGTGCTCCTTAACTTTAACTATTAGAGACGAAACTACCGAATCCTAAATAGTAACTCCTATATCGCTTGAGTCCAATAGCCGAACTCTTAGGCTAGCTAACTGCTGAAGCTTACGAACTAACTCCATTTTCTCTGGATAAACATCACATAAGCTACCCATGGATTTACGGCTAAGTCTATCAGCTACTACGTTCGCTTTTCCCAGATGTTACAAGATGTTGACATCATAATGTTTTAATAACTCTAACCATCGCATTTGATGCAAATTCAACTCTTTTTGCTTGAAAATATACTAAAGACTGTTATAGTCTGTATAAATATCAACATGAACACCATACAAGTAATGCCTCCACATCTTCAATGCATAGATAACCGCGACTAACTCTAGATCATGTGTTGGATAATTCTTTTCACGATTCCTTAGCGGCCTTGAAGTATAAGCTATAACTCTATCGTGCTGCATTAACACACAACCTAGCCCAACACCTGAAGTATCACAATAAATGACATAGCCCTCAAATCCCTTCGAAAGTGTCAGAACCGGGGCCAAGGTTAATCTGTTCTTTAACTTCTGAAAACTTTGCTCATAAGCATCCGTCCACTGGAACTTATCTAGTTACTGAGTCAACTTTGTCAGTGGTGCAGAAATGGAAGAGAAACTCTATACAAATCTTCTATAATAACCTGCCAAGCCTAGAAAACTACGAACTTCTGCGGGTGTTGTACGTCCCAGCCAAGTCTTTAGTGCTTCAATCTTCTGCATATCCACCTGGATATCATCGGCTAAAATAATACGCCCCAGAAAAGTCACAGAGTTTAACCAGCACTCACATTTAGACAACTTTGCATACAACTTCTGATTTTGGAGAATTCTAAGGACAACACGTAAATGATATGCATGCTCTGCCTCTGTTCGAGAGTATACTAGTATAATATCGATAAACACAATCACGAATAGATCTAAGGAAGGTCTGAATACACTATTCATTAAATCCATAAATGTCGCTGATGCATTCATTAGCCCAAACAACATTACCCAAAATTTGAAATGACCATATGTAGTTCTGAAGGCAGTCCTTGGAATATCCTTCTGTCTGACCCTTACCTGGTGATACCCTGATCTCAAATCTATCTTCGAGAACCATTTAGCAGCCTGCAACTGATCAAATAAATCATTAATTCTTGGAAGTGGATATTTGTTCTTTATTGTTACCTTATTCAACTGCCTATAGTCAATACACATCTGTAACGATCCATTTTTCTTTCTTACAAACAACACAAGTGCTCCCCACGGCAACGAACTAGGCCTGATAAAGCCTTTCTCAAGCAAATCCTTTAGTTGCTCCTTCAACTCTCTTAATTCAGCAGGTGCCATTCTATAAGGAGGAATAGATATTGGCTTAGTAACTAAGTAACACATCGTTAGCAAAGTCAATCTCTCGCTCTGGCGGAAGACCTAGAAGCTCATCCGAAAATACATCTAGAAACTCATTAACCACCAAAATAGACTGAAGGGTTAGTGGCTTTGCTTCTGTATTTTGAACTCGGACTAAATGATAAATACAACCTTTAGCAATCATCTTCCTTGACTTGAGATAGAAAATAAACCTACCCCTTAGCGATGTTGTACTACCCTTCCATTCTAGAATTGTCTCTCCTGAAAATTGAAATCGAACCATCTTCGTTCTACAATCAACATTAGCATAACAAGAAGCTAACTTGTCCATTCCAATAATAACATCAAAATCAATCATATCTAACTCAATCAGATCAGCCACAGTATGTCGATCACAGATTATAACCACACAATTTTTATATACTCATCTAGCTATCACTAGGTTGTCGATGGGTGTAGACACCTCAAAAGGTTTAATTGACTCGGCTTTTACCCCAAACTGATTAGCAATGAACGGAGTAACATACAACAATGTAGAAATTTAATCAATCAATGCATATAAATCATGAGAACATACCGTTAGTACACCTATAACAATATCGGGCGAAGACTCGAGATCTTATCGACCACCCAATGCATAGATGCGGTTCTAAGGACTGCTCGAACTAGGCACTCTACCTCTATCCTACCACGACCGACTGGTGTTTGAGGATTCTGCCTAAGAGGGCGTACAAATGTCAAATATCCCGTTGTAGACCCCCGTCGGCTAAATTATGCCTCCATCAACTCTCACAGGACAATCTCGCATAATGTGGCCTAGCCGACCACAAGTATAACAAACATTTAAACCCAAACGAGATTGTCTAGAATGTAACTTACCGCACTGGGTGTATTGCAGTAAGGTTGGCCTTATTTGACTGCAACCACTCCTGATCTGGGAACTGGAAACACTGGAACTCTGAGCTGAGTGGGTCTATCCAACCGGGGTCTTGGAAATTATGGAGGCACACTAGCTGCTGAATAGGCTGAGCGCCTAGAAAACTGCTGCCTCAGACCTCCTCTGGATTCACTTAGCAAATCTCGAAGATCTGACCCTCTTACTCTGACCCCTATCATACTCACGCTAACCCTCCGCTGCTGCTCGCGCTCCTCAAGATTCTAAGCGTGCACCTGAATGCGGGAAATGTCCATACTTGTCTGTAGTGAGGTTGTCATGGAATCATTAATCAAGTGTGTCCCCAATCCACTCACAAATCGATAAACACGATCCTCCATCTCAGCTACTATAGCTGGAGCATATCTAGCCAAAGAATTAAAACGAATGCTGCACTCACGAACACTCATACTTCCCTGTCTGAGGTTCAGGAACTTATCAGCTTGGGCCCGTCTAACCTATGGTTGTAAATAATGTCGGAGAAAAAACATCTGTAAACTCTTGCCATACAGGTGGGGGTGCGTTAACAGCTCTAGAAGACATCCAAGTATCATACCAATGAATAACAACATCCCGTAATTTGTAAGAAGCCAACTCTATTGACTCTATATCTGAAGCATGCATCACCTGCAATGTCTTTAGTATTCCATCTAGAAAATTTAATGGGTCCTTGTCTGGATTTCGACCCAAAGAATTCTAAAGGGTCTAAATTTATAAAATCCCTAACCCTAGCACTAACAGTCCTATCACCATGACCGGTACCCCGTCGCTAAGGCTGAGCAGCCACTAACTGAGTCAACAATTGAATGGCCTCTCGCATCTTCTGACCCAAAGCATCAGGGGGAGTAACTGGGGGCACTGAAGCTGAAGCTAAGGCTCTTCTGTACTTCTCTGGAGCGGGTGGATTATGAGAGGTCTGGAACATCATTCTGGGACTCGCCCTTCTTAACATCTATAGGCGGTACCGGTCCAATTCTCCTACCCGCCACTGACTTTCCCTTCTGAGCGACTGATGCTTTCCTTGTCACAGGCATTACTGAAATCATAGCGCACAGTTAGGAAAAGGAAACCCTTATAACATAGCCCTATTGCACGATCTAAGATGAAAAAGAAAGGTCAATCTTCCCAAATGACCTGCAGGCTCTTACTTATAAGTTTAGTGCACTGTATAACCATAAACAAGACACTACTATACACAGCTTATAGAAAGCCCTAGAATGAACTGCTCTGATACCACTTTTGTTATATCCCGTATTTCGTACATTCGGATATTTAAAGGAAGTCGTGGTAAGTTAAGGGCAAGACTATTTTCCAAAATTATTTTAATGAACAAGTCGTTTATTAGTATGGTAATATTGTGAAAAGCTAGGGGCAAAATGGGAATTTCACAAAATATTCAAGAAGGTTCTTGAAGGGGCCATGTTGGCCGTGTGGCATATAGGTATATGTCCATATTTTTATTTTAATGGGGACTAATTATATATATGTGTGGACTAAAGCTTACATAAGAAGACAATTAGTCTTCTTTGTTTATTTTTGAGAAAGTTCAAGAAAAAGGAAGAAGGGGACATGTGTCCACCTTGTGTTGGTAGAGCCATATATATATATATATATAATTGATGACCAAAATAAGGGCAACTCGTCATTTTGACTCTAGAACATTGGAAAAAAAAAAAGAGGTACAGTAGTGTTCGGCCATGGCTCAAAAAAATTGAGGCCATGGAAATTGATCAAGAAAAATTATTTCTTGTAGCTGTTCTACTAAATGGAAGGCCCTTATTAACATGGAGTAGTTGTTGGAACAAGCAAAGCATTCATTTGGGCAATTCATAAGCCTAGCCGAATGAAGAGTAAAGTGAAGAAGGTATGTATTCAATCTTCTTTCACATGTGTTAGGGGTGATTTGTGCATGTTATAGTATGTAGAAATGGATGAAATTCATGAAATATGTGTATATGGGTTGTGGCCGAGTAGAGCCATGTTGGTAGAATGTGATGAATTGATTTTATAGTTTGATTGTTGTTGTGGTAGATTCTATGATGTAAAATGAGGATTTAATGGTCGAAAATGAAGTTGTGATTGTTTGTGGATTATGGAAGAAGTTAGTGTGACATTAGTATGGTTTCTTATATTTGTAGGAATGATATTGCTAATGTGTAGGTTGTAAATATAATTCATGAATTTGGAAGTGAGACATGTGTTAGAAGATTGTAAGTTGGGTTGTTGTGATTGAATTTGAAAGAAGGAAGTAGGTTGTTATTGTTCTTGTTGAATTTGGAAGGTTTCGGGTGAAGTAGTATGTTGATTGGGTCGTTTTGAATGTTATGTGAATTGAATTGAATATAAATGAAATGTCGTTGAATTGTATGACAAAGGTTGTTAATGTTAGAATGCGTCTTGAATTAATTGTTGATGTTGTTGGCATGATTGTTGGTATTGTTGTTGATAATTTGGCCGAGTTGAATTGTCGGATTGTTGATTGATGATTTGGCCGAGTTAGATTCTCGGGGATGGTGTATTTACAGGGGAGATGTTGCCGAAATTTCGGCAGATCATAAGCGGATTTATTTGAAAGATTAAGACAAGTGTGTGTGACGATGAATCTAATGATTATGTAAATCTTCTTGAATGTAGACTAGCGATAACGAGCTTGGACAATTAAGCATAGCTAATAGGACGTGGAGCAGGTATGTAAGGCTTACCCTTTCTTTCTTTTGGCATGATCCTTATGAAACGAGCAGGCAACGTATATGTATGATTTCAAAGAAATTACTATTCTTAGAGCCACTAGGATGGCTAATATTCTTGACTTCCATAAGCTAATTCATATGGTTTTGATGCGTATCTATGATGTCCGAAGATCTATTTGATATGTTTCCGAATGGCATTCGAAAGATAATTGATATGACTAAAGTTTTGATTTTTCAAATGCTAGCACATTCGATTATTCCATTGAGTCTTTGATATATTTTGATATGTACATATGGTTCCAAAAGCTCTATTTGATTTGATCCATAACGATATCCGAAAGGTACTTGATATGATTGTTGCTTTGATTTTCCAAAAATAGCTTCTGAAAAGCTTTTAGAAGGTTCTGTACTTCAAACGCTCATAACTTTCTCATACTGAATCGGATTGACCCGAAACTTGATTCTGAGCCTTCAGGTGTCGGTAAGTATACTTGTCCATCGAGTCTTCCATAATATATTCGGAGGTTACTGACCTTACGTCACTCTGATAGAGACATAACATTCTTTGAGCTCTCCTGCATGCTGCTTATATGATATATGTATATGATACATGAACATGATATATGTATAAGTATATGGGAAAAGGTGAGGCGCTATAGACGCATATCCACCTGATCAGTTGGTATCAGAGCCGGTGGTGGGGCAAACCCAGTGGTGGGCAAAACCCAATGGTGGGGCAAACCTCAGCAAGAACGCTGAGTCCCAAAGTGGGGGGTGAGTGTAAGACTTGCCTTAGGCAAATCCCACACTGGTTCAGGCGAATCCCATATTGGTTTAGGCAAATCCCACATTGGTTCAGGCAAATCCCACATCGGTTAATATCGTCCCGGACGCGGGATATATGTGGCTAAACGGATCGGAGCTGACGCCTCGGCAATATGATATGTTCTATTTTCCATATATATGAAAAAGAAATGTTTTCAAAGAAAGTAAAATACGATATATATATATATATATATATATATATATATATATATATATATATATATATATACATATCATGGGGTAAAAGAGTAACCTGTACATCTGAGTGCCCTTTTAGGCGGGTACCATGCATGCTTAGTGTTGCGGATCGTGCAGCACGATCCGCAGCACTAAGCATGCATGGTACCCGCCTAAAAGGGCACTCAGATGTACAGGTTACTCTTTTACCACATGATATGCTCTATATCTCCATTCTGTTATTATTCGTAATTACATCTCTTACTATATTACTATTCATGCCTTACATACTCAGTACATTGTTCGTACTGAACCCCTTTCTTCGGGGGCTGCGTTTCATGCCGCGCAGGTACACCCAGATGAGTAGAAGCTATTATAGAAGATGTTCCAGCGAAGTTGGCAAGCTCCATTTGCCCCTGGAGAGTTGCCGGGTCTGAGTATTATGCCATGATGTCTTGGTTGAAGTTAGAGACTTTGCAGACAGAGTCGTGGGTATAGAATGTCAGTTTCGGAAGCGGCTCTATCAGCCGATGTGTCATTCTGTGTTATGTGATAAGTTTCATATGATTACAGATTTTGTTTGATTTGAGAATAATGAAAAGAATATTTCTGAAAGCTCTTATTATGTATTTCATTTAATTTAAGTTAGAAGTCCAAGCGAGTATGTGTGTAATAAGGGTCAGCGGGTTCGCTCGGCTCTGAATATGGGGTCGGGTGCCCATCACACCCTAAGTAAGATTAGGGTGTGACAACTTTTGTCACGACCCAATCAGACGGCCATGACAGGCACCCGAAAATAATCTACCAATCACCTCAAAACGTACATCTTATAGTTATATCTGAGTGGGCCATAAAGCTAACTCACAAGTATCATAACTGGAAGGGGCACATGCCGAAAAGATATGTAGATATATATGTACATCATCAAACTGTGCCCGTACGTAAGCCGATAAGGCTATCAAATGATATAACAAAATCTAGACCGAGGGGTTCATAGAACTTCTAACTATACATATCTATCTATGAGCCTCTACTGGAATGCATAACGTCATAAGGATGAGACAGGACCCGACAATGACCATATATATACACAAAAGAATCATACCACGCTGAACTGCAACTCCGGAACAAGTGGAGTGTTCTTGTACCGACGCTGAGATGGCAGCCTAAGGATCTGTACGGTCTCGCTGTCTACCTGCGGGCATGAACTCAATGTCTACAAACAAAAGGACGTCAGTACGGACAAAGTACTGAGTATGTAAGGCATGAAAGTAACATAAGAAAGACATAAGAAACCATGGGGTAAATGAAAGTAACATGTATGTCTGAACTATCCCTGTGAGTAAATCATGTATATAATTACTTTGCATCTGAACTGCCTCTAAGGGCTAATGATATGCGTAAATACTGAGCTTGCATGCATAAGTTCATATATATATATATATATATATATATATATATATATATATATATATATATATATATATATATATATATATATATATGCGTATAAATTCCTATCAAGCCCCTGTGGGCATCCCATCGTATCGTATCGGTTTCTGTGGGCATCATCATATGACCAGTTGATCAGGTGGTAGTGCGTGTATAACGCCGTCACCTTCCCCAACTAATAAATGAGCTAGCGAAAATTGGGTAACATTTCCCTTATATCTTCTACTTCTTACAACTCCAAAACAACTCCTAAAACCATAATAAAAATATCTACAATACCATAATGAAAATATTACACTCAAATTATACTCAATTCAATCCCACTTCTTTTCATAATCAATCCATAACAACGACTTCAACACAATCCCTTATACACTTGTATATGACACTTCCTTAACATCATTATTATCCCTCATAACAAGATTATGCCCAAAACATGCTAATAATTATAGCTCCAATTAATTCACAACTCAAAATATCATCAAATTCATATTTGAACTTTTCCTCCAATTTCTTCTCCTCAAATCTTAACCTAATTACCAATTAAAATCATAAACAAGAAACTAAGATGAAATCATACCTCAATATTCAAGAAAACTTCAATTCTAAAGTCACTTCACCTTAAATACCCTTCAAATCTTTTACAAGAAGAAGAGATAAGTTTAAGCCTCTCTTTGAAAACCTAAGCAATTTGATCCCCACTTTGATCTCTGATTTAGACTTGGAATATGTTTGGAGAGGTCTCTAGAGTCTTCTTGAACTTGGGGTTATTTTTGAAATGATTAAAAATGAAGGGGGGTCGTCATACTTAAAATCTAGAAAATTCCACCGACATAACATTATACTGGCCGTATACTTGGCCATATAATATTATACGGCCAACTTTCTAGCTGTATAACATTATACAGTCCATATAGTTGGTCGTATAATACCACTCTAATTTTTCTGCTTCTCTATAAAAAATTTAAATCCTTAAATATGGTCCATATCAAAATACGAACCATATCTCACTTATACGGGCCATTTCCTATGTTTTCGAGAAACAACTTTTAACGAACCTTTCCGCTTCGATTCACTTATCCTCTAATCCTTCCGTAACTTACAACTTAAATAATTTTAAGCACAAGTTAGGAAGGTCCAATCTCATATCACCTTTGATGACAAATCCCGATGTCCAAACCAAGATAACTTGCATACGATGATTCTATGTATGTAAAACCACAAGGTATAACATATATCTATCATCTAGTTCGAGTTAGGGATGCAAGCCCTCAGGTCCCAACCCTAAAGTAAGTACTTTTTGTTAATGAGTTCCCAGAAGTCTTCCAAGATGACCTTCCCGGAGTTCTTCCCGACAGAGAAATTGAATTTGGGATTGATCTACTTCCCGACAAAGAATCGATATCTATTATTCTCTACAGAACGGCTCCAGTAGAGTTAAAGAATAGATGACACAGTTGAAAGATCTTCTTGACAAAGGAATTATTAGACCATTTTGCTCACCTTAGGGCGCACTGGCCTTATTTGTCGGTAAGAAAGACGGGTCCTTGCGTATGTGTATAAACTACCGTCAGTAGAACAAGGTCACTATTAAAAACAGGTATCCTCTATAACGGTTCACTTTTTACGTGGTAGTTAAGGCATAAAAGGCTACTAGGAACTCGTTGGTGCTCTTTCAGACTTTCTTTTTAAAAGAGTTGCCACCTAATTTTTAAGAAATTAGGAAAACCGATTTTGAAGGTTTTATTCAATTACTGTGAAAAAACCTTCGTAATCCAGAGTTCTAGGTAAGGGTTCTGATGATCCCCTGGGAAGGTGTTAGGCACCCCAGTATTAAGGATTCGTAATATACGGTAGACCTTCGAATTCCAAAGTGTGAGTATTTGCCTGAATTGTCTATTTTGTGTTTATTCTCGCATTTAAAGAAACAGTCATTTTGTAATTGCATATCATTTTTGGGGAAAAGAAAGATATTTTGAATATGTCCCCCTTATATACAGGGTATCGTAGTTTTTGGATTTACAATATCCGTGTATAAGTAGTCTCCTTTTATATATATAAGGAGTATATTTTTTTTCATAAATGAAGAGAAAAGTGAAATTCTTGATTTTATTAGTGTTAAATTCGTCTCATAATCATACTTTGGCTCGTGCCACTCCGTTTTGGTACATTTAGTGTTATCTGGAACTTTATATTACAATTGGTTTTTATATTAAAAGAGCATTTTTGTATGTTCAAAGAAGTATATCTTGGTTGTACACACTCGTTTTTATGGCCTTCTTCCTTGCCCAAAATTGCAATCCTAGACAAAACTTTGGTTCGGTTTTAATTTTTACAGAAAAGAGAGTTGTATACACATTCCTTTTACTCGATTCTGGTCCATGTTAGTTTAAACAAAAAGGCTTGAGCATGGAATTGGTCCATTTTTCTTAGAATTTAAAAACAATATAAAGTTGTCTTTTGACTAGGGATTACTCATGGGCTAAGAACCAAAAATTGATCGCAAGTGGTTGCAGAAAATCTCCTTTTGTGCAAACTTCAAGAAAGACGAATTTGTTAAGAAGGATTTGTAATTTTATTAAGTTTCTAAAATTCTTTTGTTGTCCACAATCTCTTTTACCCATTTGGAGTTTAAACATCAAGTTCTATAAAAAGAGTTTTGCAAAATCTCATTTTTTTATACTTGACTTCAAAAACCATTGAATTTGCTCGGGGTTTTGGAAATTCGTTTGGGACCTAAAGTCATCTAAACAGTATAAGCACCGTTGTCCTAAGACGACTAATTCTAACCATAACGTTTTCCACTATAATATGAGTTTGATAAAACTACAAGTAAATCAAAAGCTTTAAACAAATAATGCAAATAAAATGAAAAGGAATTAGACTAGGGGCGTACTAAGCCCCTAGTTTAGCCATTTTCACCCATGGCTGGGCCTTCTGTGCGCCTTGCTATTTGCTTGGCCTTTGCGGACTTGATCTTTGAATTAATTTCCTATTAGGCCTTTGGCCCAATAGGTAGGCTTTGGCTAGACCTGAGTGGCCATGCGATTGAGGAGAGGGAGAAAAAAGAAAAGGGACCCGATTAGTTTATAAATACTGAACTTACCACTAAAATAGTAAAATTATACATAGTATAAAAACAAGAAAAGTACTCATATTATTCTATACTTACACCATTTCTCCTCGAATGGATTTGCCTTGGTTGGAGATTTTGCAATGGCATGGGGACTGAGTCCTTGCCTTATATTCTTGATGTCGCACAAGTTCTGAGAGGCTTCTAAGAGCCCCAGGCATGGCTAACACCAAGAAGGCCTAGATGACCCTGAACTACCACAGTTTATCCTCAACCAGTGCACCCCAAGCAAGAGGAAAAGAGAGTATAGAACTTGGGAGTGATAACAGATTTCAGGCAAAACTCATAAACAAACAACAGCCAAGTGCCATACTCTAAAGGGAGACATTTACATTAAGCATAGCAAATAGCAGCACCTAAATGAGGCTAGATAATCAGCAAATATAGAAGTAATGAAAGGGGGGGGGGGGGGGGGGGGGGATTCAGTTTCATGATTGGATGATGACAAGGATAATGCACACAATTGTTTTAGAGAGAGCGCAGATAATGATCAACCAAATCATGGACTTGTTAAGGTAGTCCAAGAAATAGAAGGAATAAATTGGAGCGCTTCAGCAGTATCAAAGCAAAATATAAGAGGGTTTGTGGCCAAATACAAGCTTGTCTCTTTTCAGACAATCACTTGGCCTAGGACTCCTCACAAAAATAAAAATAAAAAGAGGTTCCAAATTCCCATGTACGGACAGCCTATCCTACTTATTCGTTAAGGTTCAAAACCACTGCCCAGAGGAAGCAAAAACTGGTTACACTAGTTCAAGTGATGGTATTCACCCTATGCCAACTAAGCTCAAGATTGCACACAACCAAATCCAAAAACAAGCACAGTATCCTCAGAAAAATGGGACCTGGGAAGACCTCACAGACAGCCAAGGCTCATGGCCATGTTTAAAACCTTTAGAATACACATACAGAACTGGCATCCTTTAAAACTTACTCCTCATTATTAACTTGAGCACACTACAAACTGGTACATAAAGCAGGACCCTTGATTAATAGACAAGTGAACTTTGAAAAAACTTTATTAAAGGTAGGGAAATCTCAATGGACAAGCCAACTAAACAGTCTGTCAACAATTTTGATTCCTAAAAGTATTCCTTCAACATATTTTAGACTCATCCAAGGTTTTTCCCAAAGAACAGAAGGGGAAGAAGAGAAAAGCAAGAAATGAATTTACAGTATGATCACAGTTTTAACAAACAAAGAGACCAATTGGAAAACAAAGAGACGAAACACCACATAAAGGATAAGTCTAAGCCAATAGACCAAATGGCAAGTCTCAGACATCAGTTGACAAGTGAGGGATGGCTCAGTGGTTAAGCACCTCCACCCACGACCGGTAGGTCCTGGGTTCGAGTCACACTGGAGGGGAAGTGTGGAAACACTATAAATCCTCCTAAAATGGGAGGGGGAAAAAAAGTCTCAGACATCAGTTGGATGAACAAGTTAGGAAAAATGGACAAAGGCATAAGGCCAGCAGCAAAGTAAATGGTAAATCCAAGTTGACACTCAAGTTTCTCGTAAGTGGACTCATGCCCACATAACACAACCATCAGCCTCCTCCCATTTTCCTTTTACACAGACAACCAATTTTAAATAAATAAGGCTCAGAAAATCTACAAACCTTTCAAACAAAAAGGATTTTCAGGAAGCAAGATGAGAATCACATAACACTCAGACTTGGCAAGAATTGACAGTAGCTTATTTGGTTCTAGGTGTATCTTTCGCTCCCTGTTAGACATAATTAGACTGTTCCAAAACACCTATGGCCTTTATGGGTCCTAAGGTCATGAATAGGAGTTCTAAAAGAAAAGGATGGGATCTCAGGGTAAGGAGAGGGGAAACAAGATAGGGTGGTGTCATCACCTCTCTACCTCCTCCTCTTGAATCTCCCTTCCAGTAGAGTGATCCTGGATTTCACTGGTTATTACCTCTAGTTCATGCGCAGGCTCACCTGCACTCTCCCAAGACCTCCTTCCTCTCCTTTATGTACTCACCCTCATACCCTGGTGACTCCACTAAGGACCATGGAAGATCTAGGACAATTCAACCCTATCATACAGTTTACCCAATGAACCCATGGGACTAATATCCAGATTATAAAAAGTCTTTGTTACCAAATTAAACTATGAACCTTAGAAGAAGACCCCCTTATAAACACATAGCACACAGTAATAAGCTGATTAATTCATAAAACTATGTCCAGATTATAAAAGTAAACCTTGGTTATCAAGTTAAAATGTGATGTACTGGGAACAAGCACTTCATAGACACCTAGCACGCAACAATAAACTAGTTGATTCATAAGGGCCATGTCCAGATTTAAAGACCTTTTATTATCGAATTCCCTTATGGTTACTAGAAACAGACAGACATGGACACATGGAAAATGATAACAAACTAGTTTTCCCTAACAACTTCAAACTAAAACCAAGATCATGGAAAAGTCTTTGTTTTTAACCACATTTTAGTTCCAAGGAAAGAGTACACATTTTCTTTTCCATCAGGATCAAACCACACAAATAAACAATCAACAGACCTCATACCATCATTTTAGCCTCATTATCACTCTTTTTTAAAAGAACTCCTCTCTCAACATCAAAGGGAAACACAACACTATCTAGGAACAAAAAAGACCACACAAGGACAAGTTAAGCAAGATTTGTAAAGAAAGATCCTATCATCCTTCCTTCTTTTATACTTTCCTTACCTATTAGCATAACTAGGTGGTAGGTCCTCAAAAGAAGAGACAAGGTTTTCCTCCACATAGACATGACTCATAGGCAACTTCTATCCATGAGGGACCAGAAGACTCACACATATACACACACTCCATGCCAAACTACAAGTATTTAAATCCTTCTTTTGTGCCATTTATCAGAACAAACGTATTTCATTTGCTAGGTGAGAAAAAACATAACAATCACCTCTTAATCAACCTGTTAGACTAGGTGATTTTCCCCCTCTTTTTATCAAACATAGGCCATCTTAGAACTGCTCTGAACCTAGTCTATTATAGCAGCCTTAGCAAACCTTTTAGACTCAAACACATTACAACCATACACCCCCATATGTTCTACTCAGAGATAGTTTAACAAACTCCCATATTTACCACAAACAGGACAACCAAACAAGAAGCAAAGCTAAGTGAAGTACCCTGGTCAAGTTAAAACCCTTCCCCCCAGGATCATCTTTTGAACCTTTGTTTCAATATACATTATTGTGACCCCAAAATACCAAGTTTTATCAAGTAAGACTTAGGTGAGACAACAGGAATCAGGCCAAATAGGTTGCCATGTGAAACAAGTAGGATTCCACAAAGAGCATACAGTACATTTTCACTTTTTAGAATCAAAATACCATTAGAGCACAGAATGCCAGGTCCAGCACATGACAAACTTGAACTCTCAAACAAAAAATATATTCAAGAAAACACAAAGTGATGACAAGACTAGGTCCAATTCTTTTTAGACTTTCAATCTTTCCAACAAGTACATCATCAGATGAGACGACAATAAACGGGCTAAAGTTCAACATAACAAGTCTTTAACATAATAAGACTTCAACCTTTCCATGACACATGTGATCAAACAGGAGAGACTATGATCAAGCTAGATTCATGACATCAAACTCCTAACTAACACATAACCACATAGTACAGGCAATGACCAGACTTGATTTAGTATAACAAGACTTCAACTTTCCCACGACACATGTGACTAAGCAAGGAAAACTATGACAAACTAGGATCAAGACTTCAACTCCTAATAAACACATAACCATATAGGACAAGAAATGAACAGATTAGGTAACTTATTTCAGATAAACCTCTTCACCCCTCCCTTAATTAACCTCCAGACCAAGACAACCTCTAAGTGATCAATAACAAGACATAAGGCAAATCAAGTTATTCAAAAGAGCTTGTGACTTCAAACTAACCCCCTCATGACCCAGCCTTATCACATGAGACCCGTGGGACTAGACTACTTGGGGCTTCAACAGACCTATTTTGACTTTAATCAAAACACAGGACTTTCTTCAGGCTAACATATCAACTTAAACTACATCCCAGACCCTCTCATAGGGATTTGATGGTGTTTAGACAACCATAATGGAACAGAAAAGACACCCAAATTAAGATAAAACTCCTCAAACTCAAAACCATAGTCTAAACCACTCTTAGTATACCTTTTGTCACAATTAAACAAATAATGGGGCAGACAGGAAAGCTAAATGGAATCTAAGTCAAGCAAGTTCATCAACTTAAGGCTATGGTCTAGATTATATGTAAATAAAAAAGAACAACTAGTCACAAAGCATGAACGGAAGTCCTGAATAAAAAAGATGAGTCAAAACAACCTATCAACTTGAAACTCCCCCATAACCCACATGAAACTCCTTAAACAAACATAATGCAGACAGAATCCAGAAGGGAATCATAACAAATATATCAGGTTTGTACTTTGTACTGAACCACAAACAATCATATTAACCAAGCCTAATATGAACATAAAACTTGTATGTGATAGGGGCTTCACCGACTATTGCTGCTATTGCTAGATTTCTGAATACCGAGGAATACTCTTAAAACCTGATATCTTTTACCATAATGATGATTATTTTGTAATCAAATTCAAAACGGTAAAGGATAGGGACCAAAACTTATACATTGGTCCGCATATGATTAATTTGAAGCCTGTAATGGTTCGACTATGGAATGCTGATTTTAGTTTCAAAAATGAGGTACTGAAGGTAATACCACTATAGGTGAAATTTCCCAATCTCTCTCTAAATTGCTGGGGGTGAAATCACTGAGCAGGGTGGCCAGTGGGCTGAGAAAACCCATATGCGCTGATGAATACACAACTAAGATGGAAAGGATCTCATATGCTAGGGTCCTCATTGAGACGGATGTCACAGTACCCTTGCCAAATGTAGTCAATGTTTTGGATCCAACGGGGGCAGATTTTGAGCAAGAAATCAGATACGAATGGAAACCACAATATTGCCCTGCTTGCTACCAAATTAGGCATGTTTGCCAAGCTCAACAGGCTAACCCAAAGAAGCTTGAACTTGCTAAAACTAAACCAACTGACCCTAAACCAAAAAAGGGTGCTTACAGAGGGAAAGCTCAACAAGTATGGCAAAACAAAGGTGAACCGGTAGCTGGCAAGATCACGGTTGTCCAAGAGGAGAATGTTACAGATAAAGGGGTAGAATATGTCCACCAAACTGCACCTAGTAGAAACAATGATGCACCTACTGAATAGAATGGGGAAGGTTAGACTAAAGCCAAATCACCCTCAAAAACTCCAATGAGGCAAGAAGAGACAGATATAAGGACAAGTAATGCTTTTAATCCTCTAAATAAGTATATTGTACAACAGCTCATACAGGTAGCGTTTGTAGTAGGACAGAGTAGTACGGGAATTGGGGGGGGGGGGAGGAATCACAATCCCATACATAATCCCACATGAAGATTGCTACATGGAATGTCTGAGGTTTCAATAAGTTGCATAAGCACAAGGAGTTTGTTAGGATAATAAGGAACGAGCATAGTAGTATTATAGCAGTAGTAGAGCATAGAGTCCAACAGAAGAAAGCAGCACAGGTACTGAAGAAGGAAGCACCTAGTTTGAAATCGCACCACAACTACAATGCATCAGGTAAAGGAAGAATTTGGCTTCTATGGGACCCAGCTATAATGGATGTGACCATCTTACAAACAAATGATCAATTGGTACACTATATGATTGAGCTGCCAGCCAGCGGTATCAAAATGGAGTTTAGAGCCATATATGGACTCCATACTATAGAGACAAGGAAAAGCCTATGGGATAAGTTGGAAAGTATTAAACCCATGGTAGTGCATCCCTGGCTAGTCATGGGGGATTTTAATGTTATTCTAAAAGGAAAGGATAGAATGAAAGGGAGCTAGGTGATGGATGTTGAGATCAAAGATTTCACACAGTGAATGTTGAATATTGGTTTGACAGAAATAAAAGCAACTAGTAGGTTTTTCACATGGACCAACACTCATGTTCTCAGTAAGATAGATAGGGCTTTGGTGAATCCTGCTTGGCTGAATAATTGACCTCACTCAGAGGTGGAAGTAAAGGACCCCTATTTCTCAGACCATGCTTTATTGTGTGTCACAATAGAGTAGCACCAGGACCAATTTGCAAAGCCATTTAGATTTCTAAATCACTTGGTACAACACAAAGAGTTCCTACTTTGTGTGAGGGAAGTATAGGATAAGCAAGTACAGGGGAGCCCAATAGAAAAGGTCTATAAAAAGCTCAAGTTCATGAAGGGTGCCACCAAGGAGCTCAATCAAAAGGAGTTCTCAAAACTAGAGCTAAAGATCGACGAAATAAGAGGCCAGTTGAGTGATATACAACAAATACTGAGGACCACATGTATTGATCAACAACTGTATGATAAGGAAAAACAACTCGAAATTGAACTGGAGAAGTGAAATTTAGTGGAGGAAGCATAGTAAGGCAAAAATCTAGGGTGCAGTGGCTAGGGTTGGGTGATTTGAATTTAGCCTATTCTTTGCCGGTGTGAAAAGCAGAATTAACCAGAATCACATAAAAAAAACTTATCTCTGAAAATGGTTGAATCTACAGGGAAAAGATAAGGTTGCAGAGGAAATCATAGGTTTCTATAAAAGACTACTTGGCTCATGTGCTGATAAAATACCTGGTATTCAACCAGATGTTATGCTCGATGGCCCTGTACTCAAGAGAGAACAACAACTAATGCTGAGGGCCCCTATTACCAGGATAGAAATTCAAGATGCATTGAAGGACATTTCAAATTTGAAAGCACCTCGGTGTGATGGCTTTAATGCTGTCTTCTTCAAGAAAGCATGGGAAATAATTGGAGATGAAGTTGTAGATGCTATAACTTACACTATGCAGACCCAAAGGATGTTTAAAGCAATCAACTGCACTACAGTGACTCTGATCCCTAAGGTAAAAAACCCCTCTTATGTAAAAGAATTTAGACCCATCTCATGTTGCACAATGTTATATAAAATAATCTCGAAAGTGTTACCAAAAAGACTACAAGGGGTAATGGATAGTATAATAGATAGCAGCTAAGCTGCATTTGTTCCTGGAAGGGTTATTACTGGTAACATTCTTCTAAGCCATGAATTAATTAAAGGGTACTCCAGAAAGGGGTTATCAGCTAGATGCATGCTCAAGATTGACATGCAAAAAGCATATGACTCCTTAGAATGGATTTTCCTTGAACAAGTTATGGTAGCCTTGAATTACCCTGATACTTTTGTGAAATGGATTATGATGTGTGTAAAATTAGTGTCCTACTCTATTCTTATAAATGGGCAACCTACAATACCTTTTGAGGCAAAGAAAGGGTTGAGGCAAGGGGACCCCCTTTCCCCCTTTCTCTTTGTTATGGCAATGGAATATTTTAGAAGATAACTCAACCAGCTGGGGACAAATCCACAGTTTCATTACCATCCTAAATGTAGTAGATTAAAAGTTATTCAATTGGGGTTTGCCGACGACTTGCTTCTATTCTGCAAAGGAGAGGCAAGATCATTTCAACTACTGTTGGATAAGCTTAAGCTATTCTCCAAAGCATCCGGTCTCATTGCTAATTTAGGTAAGAGTGCAATATACTTTAGGGGTGTAAGTGATAGGGTCCAACAGGAGATACTTGACTATTTGGGGATGAGTAAGGGTGCTCTGCCATTTAGGTACTTAGGTGTTCCATTAAGTACTAAGAGGGTATCACTTGTACAATACCAACCCTTATTGGACAAAATGCTAGGGAGAATCAATTCCTGGACCATTAAGTGCCTACCATCAATTCCTGGACCACTAAGTTCCTCTCATATGCCGGTAGAGTTCAATTGATCAAATCTGTGTTGTTTTCAATCCAAGTGTTTTGGGCCCAAGTGTTTGTGATGCCAAAGAGATCATTCAGGCCATTGAAGCAACATGTAGGAACTTCTTATGGATAGGAGGTACTACCATGTCTAAAAAGGCACTACTAGCCTGGGATAGGATCTGCTACCCTAGGTCAGCTGGAGGGTTCAATATATTGGATGTGGAAATGTGGAACAAAGCAGCTATCTGCAAGTTACTATGGAATATTTGTGCAAACCAAGGCAAATTATGGGTGAAATGGATACATAGCTACTATGGGAGGAACAGGGATATGATAAATGATGTCCCAAAGCAGGCATCTTGGATTGTACAAAGAATTTTAAAGGCAACAAAATACTTCACCAAGGCTGGCTATTCCATGAGTGAAGTTCAGGACATGCAAAAGTTCTCAGTGAAGGAAATATATAGTAAGCTCAGGAGTCAAATGCAGAAAGTAACATGGAGAAGGATAGTATGCAACAATCATGTGCTACCAAGATGTACCTTTATACTGGCCCTAGCTGCTCACAAGAGGCTTGTAACAAGATATAGACTATTCAAATGGGGAGTGATCAATGACTAGCAGTGCCCATTATGTGAATCTGCAGACAAAAGCATTGAGCATCTACTCTTCATGTGTAATTTCTCCTCCCGGGTCTGGAGTAAGCTCCTTGGATGGATGGAAATTAATAGGGCTCAAAAAGGATGGACTAAAGAACTATGTTGGGCTGAACAAAATGCTAAGGGGAAAACACCAAAAGCAGAAGTATATCGAATGGTGTTGGGTGTTGCAGTATACTCTATATGGAAGGAGGAACCAACGTATTTTCCAGCATAAAACACAAAGTATCAACCATATTACCAAGATGATCATACAAGAGGTGCACCAGAGGGCTACAAGCAAGACAAAGATTGCAAGATGGCTAGATAATTTCAACTTTTACCCAGTGAAGATGCTGGATATGGGTTGTATATAACTATAGGAGACTTCTGATGTAATTTGTGCTGCTGTTAGTGATTGATATGATTATAAGCTTGAGTTGACTACTGGGACATAATGTCCAGTAGCAATGCTCTCTATTTGTACTGAATTCTCACTTTGGTTTAGAATACAAAATAGTTATTTACTAAAAAAAAAACATGAACATGAAACTGAAAATAAAGGGAATAGACCAGCATATTGACTCAAACACCTATCCTAAACCCCACACACCTCTTAACTAGGTATAATGTAGACAGAACCAAGATATAAAGGTGATAAGCTAATGTACTAACTTAAATCCTATCATAAATTACACAATCATACTGCCTAAGCATAATACAAATAGGATCTAAGTATAAAAGCAACAAAACTACATAAACTTTATCATAAAACCCCAGCAATCTCATTAACTAAAACACAACATAAATAGAGCCTAAATATGAAGGCAATGGACAAAAAATACTAACTTAAACCTCATCATAAAATCAACACAATTTTATTAACTAAACACAATATAAGCAGAGTCTAAGTATGAAGGCAATTAACTAAAAATACTAACTTAAACTACATATAAACTTATCGACTAAACATGACATAAATCATTAAACTAAAAGATATTTACGTTTTATGAGTGCAACCGTGGTCGAGCGATGGATTTGGAAGCCCTTGTGCTCCAATGCCAAACGCAAGCCAACAAAAACACCACACCACAAATAAAAATAAAAAAAATAGAAATGGGAAACTTAAAAAAATAAATAAAAAAAAACTAAGTTTAAAACTAAAATTTTAACTTTGGAACTCTTTAAGAGTAAAAAAATAGCAATTTTCAGCCTCTTTGTGGTTTCCAACTCTCTTTTTCGACCAAAGGGGGTTTCTATTTATAGAGAACCCAGAATGCTTCTCTAGTTACATACTACCGATGTGGGACTTGTGAATTTACACAAGTCTCACTCTCACAACCAACATACGGTCCAGATCTATGATAAAAAATGAAATCAATGGTTCAAATACTTCTAGACTAGAAATAATGATGGAAATACATATAAAATGGGAGGGGGTGTACCTTTAAATGCCTATTTTCCATTTTTCTAGTGAGAAAAGGACGATGCTTTTAATGCTTCATCTTTTCCTCCACGTTACACGCTCCAATCGATGGGACAGGGCTAAAAAAATGGGGCGGGTAGGTGGTGGAACAGCAGGTGGCGCTAGGGTTTTACCCCTAGCCCCCCTCCCCCCTCTCTCTTTTCTTTGTCCACAGACCCTTAGGATCTTGAAAAATGAGAGGTGGGAGGAGTATATACTCTACCACCCTCCCCCCCCCCCCCCCTCCCCTGTTAATTTTTTAATGGACCGGGTTCTGGTCTTTTGTTGGACTGGGCTGGTCCTTTATATATATATATATAGAGGGTTGGGAGAAAATAAACTAATAAATAAATAAATAAAAGAAAAACTAATTATTAGTCCCTTAGAACTTAAATAATTTAAAACATGACTCATAAACAAAATAAAAATCATTTTGTAGATACTGGTTCTGAATTAATTAATCAGATAAAAAGAAAATTAGTCACTACGCAAACGCATGCAGAATCAAGATTTAAAGGGTAAAATGGTCAATTCTTTTAATTACTCAGAGTGCGTCGGACAATAAAAATGGAATAAAACTACTCAATAATCTAGTTTTCCTTGATTTAATTAATTAATCAAATAATTATCCAAAAAGAGTTTTCTTGCCCCTTTGATTAATTTCAATAAAAATATTCATTAAATATCATCAATTTCCACAAAAAAATTTAAAATTACCCTGGAGGTTTTTCTTATCAATTTAAAAGGGTGAAATATTATACCAAATAATTTCATAAAAATTACCTAAACCCTTTAGAGTGCACAACTGATTTTATTTATTGTCCTAGGACTCCGAGCTCTTAAAATAAATTGCGGGAGGTAAATAATTAGGTGTGAACATCCTCTCCCCAGGAGCGATGACTTATGTGATCAACTTTAGGGTGCTCAGTGTTATTCCAAGATTGACCTCCAATCAGGCTATCATCAAGGAAGTTGATATTTCAAAAATGGCCTTCAGAACCCGTTATTGGCATTTTGAATTTGTGGTGATGTCGTTTGGCTTGATAAATGCATCAGATGCTTTTATGGACCTTATGAATAGAGTTTTAAAGCCTTATCTCAATCCATTGGTTATTGTGTTTATTGATGACATCTTGGATTATTCACGTAGCGAATCTAAACATGCAGAAGACCTCAGAATTATCTTGCAGACTCTTAAGGAACGAGAGTTTTATGCTATATTCTCCAAGTGTGAATTTTAGCCGAAATCAGTGGCATTTCTTGGCCATGTTATTTCAGGAGAGGGTGTGGAGGTAGACTCTCAAAAAATTGATGCGGTAAATAATTGGCCCAGCTCAGAAAGGTCTAATAAAAACATGATTCTTCGTGAATATAGGAAATGAATGATATGCTAGTAGATTGCTCGCAGCCATTCTTAATTTCTAGCCCGTTGTATTTTAGGAGCATCTCCGTTTCCCTGTAGGTAAAAAATACCACATATCACAGAAATATGGTCACCAGTCCCCTTTCCCTATCCATGATATGATATGTTAGTTCAATGCTTTGTTCCATTTTTTATACACGCCTTAGTTGGGGATCTACCCTCA
The DNA here is from genome assembly GCF_019175385.1 of Lycium barbarum. Taxonomy (NCBI): domain Eukaryota; kingdom Viridiplantae; phylum Streptophyta; class Magnoliopsida; order Solanales; family Solanaceae; genus Lycium; species Lycium barbarum. Next base: position 1,658,363 of record NC_083348.1, on the reverse strand, counting down.
AATTTAATTTGACGTGTGTCATATCTATAACCTAGCAACTTCGTCAGATGATATAACAGCCTAAAGTATCCCTGCATCTATACCTCTTGCTATTCGAAGTTACTTGCACTAGGGAAAATGAAGCTCTTAGCTTTATCTGTCACTTGGTTGTTTAAGTTATTTTTTTAGTTTATAGCACTGAGAGTTACCTACACTTCGAAAAATGAAGTTCTAAGTTTTCACCAATTATTTTTGCTCACGTTGTGACTGCTCTTTTCATTGAAAAATATGGAGGAGAGATATCTGAACTTGCTGCTACGGCAATCATAGCAAGGCACTAACAATGTCACTTTAGTTTTACTTGAATCACTAACAAGACAAACTGAGATGATGCGGGTATAATTTTCTACGCTCTATTTTTTTCTATTTGAAATTGTCTAGAAGTTTGCAATTAACTATACGAGGGCATATCCGTTAAATTTTCCTCTAGATGAAACAGATGGATCTTTTAATTTGTATGTCTCTAATCTCTATTTTTGCACTCTTCTCAATTATAACTTTTTTAGCTGATGATTGATCTGTACTTGGTTTTTGAAGGTACTTCGAAATGCCTCCCTGTTGTGTGGTTTTTGAAATAGCGAGGCTGGGGACTACAGCTCCAGCTCATTTGAAATGATGAATCAAGACGTGCTCGAAGATGCATTATATATATATATATATATATGGATATTATATTTATAATATTTGAATATGGTTCTACTAGACAATGTACTCATCTCTTTCACATATATTGTAGATACAAAAGTAGCTATTATCACAATGATGTACATTGAAGTCTTTTGTTATGGTGTCTACTTTTCGCATGCAACAAATCATGGCTTCCAGGTAATGTCCATTACATAAGTGTGAAAGTTGCAGCGCTAGATGAATTTAGAATGCTTGATTGATGAGAGTTTCATATTCCATTTGTAGAGAGTGCGATTAACTGTTTCAGCTTCGGCAAAGTGTACTGTAATTTTGAATGACGACATGCTCACAAGTGATGGTCATCCTGACCCCCAAAAGAAAAATTTGATCAACATTTGTAGTGCAATTGCTTGGTTTCAGCTAGAGTAACAATTTCGTTAACTTAGTGTTGGGCCCGTGACGTGCCCGTCTAGTCTCTTAAACAATGACAAGTTATTAACACTCACAAATTATTCACTAATTCGTAGCTAGAATGCCAATAAGTCTAGCTAGTAGTGGGAATTGTATTGTTGGTCTAAACCAGCATAAATATACTTTTAACACAATGTGATGTTGTTCGATTTTGGGTCAACCTCGCACGGCTTTCCTTAAAAAGGTCTCACCCTATTAGGAATATTCATACAGCTTATATGTAGCTTCTTTTTCTTATATGTAGCGGGGAAGTTGAGGGCTGGTTTTAACCTTAACCCATAAAGACTTCAACCCGCTCCGCCTCGTACCGAATAGGAAAAAAAAAGGATCTTTTCAACCTGCCCCGCCCACTCCGATTCAATTTTCTTTTTTAATGAGTGAGTAACTGTTTTTGTTAGCATGTAGTTTGTACTAATTTTTGCTCCTTTACACTACTGAACAACATTTCTTGGTGAATGATTCTTTTCAGGAGTACTGATTTGAACAACCGATCATTAACGTTAAATATATTAATAATGAATGTGGTTGTTAAAAATTACAAATCATAAACGTAAATACCAAACTTTCATTAGTTTCCAAAGAAAATGTGTTAGAATGATATCACTTATTGCTACAGTTTTCTCACGTTTCCTCAATAGAAGTAAAAACATATTAAGCTGCTTATCATAATAGCAGGTGCTATCTATGATTTGTAAAAATTCTTTTAACTGGCAGCGTATAAGCCTTTGAAAACTGGTTCTGTAACATTTGAAAACGAGTTTTGTAACATTTGGAAATTGGTTCTGTAACATTTGAATTGATTCTGTGACATTTGAAAAATGGTTTTGTAACAGCACATTGTGTCAAAATTAACTTTTATTGTTATGATTCATGATAAAGCACTTGGTAAACTACATGAAACTTTTAAAGTCGGTCTAAAAAAGTTACGGAACTTACATTATGATATTTTTTCTTGAGTAGTGAACGCTAAAATGTCCATACATTTATTAGTGGAATAAAGTCACAACCACCCCGCTCCGCCTATGATTCTAAAACATGTCATATATCCCGCCCTACATATACAGAAAAACTCACCGCCCCGCATAATCTTAAACCCGTTCCGCACCCGCACCACCTCGTTGCCTTCCCTAGGTTAGATACTACAACATACTAGATCTTTAACCACACTTGAAATAGCGTGACCTAAACTATCATAAACCACACTATTAGACCTAAAACGACGATTTAATCAAAAAAGAATTTAAGTTGTTCTTTCATATATATATATATATGTATATATATATATATATATGAATAAAATTATAAGTGACAATGAAAAGATTTTGTCATCCTTGGTTCCATTTGAACTATTTGGTTGTGGAGTTTATTAACCAAAAGGATTTGCTTTTACAAAACTACTCTTATATTTGATATTTATTGCGACATAGACCAAGTATGTTTCCGATGAATCAAAAAAAAAATCAAAACCTTTTTTTGTAATACATAGCCTTTTAGTTGAAACTTTTGAATGTACCATAACTTTTTTATCTGTCATATATTTAGCCATACTTTATTCCTTTATTACTTAGGTTGCCACATTCAATTTGATAAATATAGCAAAATTTGAGACCTTTTAAAATGTTTAAAAAGTGGTGAATGGTGATGATGTCATCTAATAACAATAACTATGCACAAAGGTAAGAAATAATAAAAGTGAAGAACTGGTTTGGTATTAGAAAGTACTTTGTAGATGATATTTTCATTTTGTACATTCTAAAATTATAATTAAAATTCTCCTGATCGTATATCTTAATAATCATTTTATTTTAAACATACAAATTTAAGTACAATATTTTAAAATAATTTTATATATTAGAAAACAAATTTCAAAATTAAAAATTAAAAAAAAAAAAAAAGCAGGAAGGAACAAAATTATTAGTTACGTCGTTGCATTGAGACATGATTTGATTATCTAAATTTAGTAGACTCTACCTACTTGGGACTGATAGCATAATTATAACATTATTATTATTGATATATCCATGAAGCCATCAGCTTAGGGTGCGAAAGACCACCATTGCCTCCAATACCTTGAGACTGACAAATAAGGATCCTTTTGACGACATATGCAAGAAGCAATCAACTTAGAGTGCGAGAGATTAACATTATCTCCAACACTTTGAGACTGACAAGTAAAGATCCTTTTGATGACATATCCAAGAAGCAGTCAGCTTAGAGTGCGAGAGATTAATGTTATTTCCGACACTTTGAGACTGACAACTTGATCCCCTTTTAATAATACATTCACAAAACAATTAGCTTAGGGTGCTAGAGATTAACATTGCCTCTAACACCTTAAGACTGACAAGTTCCGTGTATATAAATTCGATCAACTTCAACCTTGTGATTAACCAATCTTCTTTTGTTCATGCAGTTTGAAGAGATGGTTCACTTCAGAGATTATACGTCTCTGTTCTCCAAAAACAAGTATCTCATAATTGAAGCTGAAAATGGCGAGATCTTAACCAAGTTGCTGACTCATATTCTGTTGGATGGTTGGTATGCTGGTTTGTGGCCATGTTTGAGGAATTCTCTCCATATGCTAAATTGGACATCAAAACACAGCCAAGGTTCTAATCGATTGTCAAAAATGTGGCCCCTTTAGAATCCTAACCATCACAAGTTGAACATTGCGAGCGTCATTCCTTGCTTAAGATGCCGAATACTTGAAGGACAGGTGCATTGGGGATTCAGAACCATGGAAATTGACAATGAATATCATCATACACCAGGATACTGGGAATGGGCTGAAGACGTGCTTGGCAGAAGCCAACAAACTTTGCAGACAGTGAGAATATATGAAGTTGTTTATGCATCTCTATTTACCTATGATTGTAATTCAAACATATTGTAAGAAATCTTTGAAGCCTAGTGCCCAACAAAAAATACATTGCTTACATCAGTCAGAGAGCTATCAATATCCCTTTGGGATTTACACATTATTGAAGGTTTACCCATTGATGATTCCCCTTATAAAGAACCAGTGCCCAAAGCTAAGGAACTTATAGGTACCAATGAGAAGAATGAAAGGTTCATTCCTCAAAAATGTGAGTACCAATTCGTAGCCTTTCAACATCTTCAAGAAGGCGAGATTCAAAATCCACGGGTGCCCTAGAGTAAATGGATAAAGTTTTGGTGCAAAAGAGCTTTGAGATATGAGCCTGCTCCACCACGAAAGGAGGAATAAATATGCTTGCTTGAAGTCAACGTATAATCCAACTGGAGCTATACCTGGAGCAGCCGAGTGGTCGAGTGCAGACGAAGTAATGTTTTTTAGATTTGGAGTAGATCATGAACAAAGGGATATACATATTTAGTAGCCTTCCTATCATGTTGGTTGTGCGCCTTTGTATTTCCCTCTAAAGATGGTGACTTCATTTGACCAGGGACTTTTAGAATGGCAGCCATGATGGAAAATAAACAAGTAATTGGTCTTGCGGTCCTAGCCTTGTAGAACATTTACAATGGTTTAACTAAGATTTCCAAGTCATTGCAACTTGAGCATGTCAAAGTCTCATTTTCCATTAATTATTTGTATGGTTGGCTTGTTTACTACTTCAAGACGCATTTTTCACTTCCTAACGGACCATCAGTTTCGTTAATGGTAGTGTATTCTGTAGAAGGTGCTGCAAGGTATTTTGACGGAGAGCATGCAAGAAAATTCATTCATCAAGGAGATATCATTGCTTGGACTTCTACTATGCCGAATAGGTCCTATCCTTACTATTTTGTGGACAATGACAAGGAACTCGAGTTGGAGGTGAGTTACTTTATGAGCCTTCGTTTTGATTATCTTCCTTTGAGGAGCGAAGACTCTTACATCTTCGAGCCATATAGTCTGCATCGATTCAGCCGTCAGTTCGGGTTTTACCAAGGCACTCCTGGCATCTTGAAAAGTGAGTTTCACAGTGCCTCGTTAGCTGAAGGACTTAGATTCTCGCGAATTTATGTGTCACACAAATCCATGTCAAAGGCAACTTTCCCTACCGCTACGTCTAATGTGAGGAAGTTTTTCTTGTCCCAGTATAAATTCTGGTGGGCAAAGGTGCATGGGAGATTTCTCGAAGGCAACTTGCAATCGTTGGTCAATGCAATTGGTCCTATTACTGACATTCCTCAACAAGATAATGAAGATGTCTTTGCCGATAAATCTCCTACTTTAAAGCCTAAAGTAGTTTTGCTACATAAAAGCAAGGGACCACTATACGAAGACATTCAAAAAGAGAAAACGCATGCTCAGACTCATCAAGCTTCTAAAATGCGACCACCACAAGACGAAAGTGATAGCAATCATGAAGATCGTTGTTGGAAGAAATTGAAACCATCCGTATATGAGCCAAGAGACACTAATGATTTAAATTTTCTTGCTATCCCATGATACTTGAATGAATTTACTGATCGTTTATCGTTTCTATGCAGCCAAGCAATGTCGACATTTTGGTGACTTCTGTCACACCCCAGTCCTGATAGGGCATGATGGGCACCCGACCCTTTACTTAGAGCCGAGCGAACCCGCTGGTTCTCAGTATATTCATAGTCTCACTGGACTCTTAAATCACAAAATGAAATGCATAACGAGAGCCTTTCAAAAACATTCCTTTCATCTTTCTCAACTCAAGTAAAATCTGTAATCATATGAAATTTGAACATAATGCATAATGATACATCGGCTTGCAGAGCCTCTTGCAAGACTGAAATGCTATATACGTGACTCTGTCTGCAAAGTCTCTAACATGCTATATACCATAACATAGATGCTCTGACTTGGCAACACTCCGAAAGGAAATGGAGCTCGCCAATCCAGCTGGAACATCTTCTAGCAATATCCTCTACTCATCTGGATACACCTGCGTGGCATGAAACGCAACGTCCACAAGAAGGGACGTCAGTACGAGCAATATACTGAGTATGTAAGGCATGAATAGTAACATAATAAGGGATGTAAAGTATGAATGATAGCCGAAGAGAAATATAGAGCATATCGTAAGATAAAAGAATAACCTGTACATATGAGTGCCTCTTAGGGCAGATGCTATGCATGCTAGCTTTCTTTCGAAAAATATATAAATATTTGCAAGTAAACTGCCCGACCATATAGGTACGGTGTAATGCTGCCCGGCCATTTAGGCACGGTGTAATGCTGCCCGGCCATTTAGGCACCGTGTAATGCTGCCCGGACATTTAGGCACGGTGTGATCATTATTAGCCCGCGTCCGGGGTAATCATAAACTGCCCACTGCAGTGGTGTGTCTGCCCGGCCGCCTATTGGACGGCGCGGTGTTATACTGCCCGGCCATGTAGGCACGGTGTTATACTGCCCGGCGATGTAGGCACAGTGTTATTAAAATACATACATAATTATAAAGCATGCATGAGAGCCCAAGTGAAAGCTACAACTCTATCGGAGTGAAGTAAGGTCGGTAACCTCCGATCTATATTATGGAATAATCATCATCGATATATCTCACCTCGAAGGAACAATTCATGAGGTGAGGCCAACAACAATGAGCAACTCAAGGAAATCATAAAATAAACTCGATAATCTCATAATAGCATTAAAATCATAAGCTTTGGAACTTTTGGAATCAAAATCATCGTCATCATGCGCATCATAGAAAACATCTCATCTTCTTTATTCTTATAAAGTATACTCGTCTTCAGCGTCATAAGAAACTCTTGGAATCATGAAACTTTAACTTTTGAGGATAAAGACATTATGGAAAACATCTCATCTTTAGTATCGTAGGAAACTTTTAAGAATCATGATAAAAACATGTCCATCCTTGTTGTCATAAGAGCTTACAAAATCATAAACCTCTGTTTTGGAAAAATGCGGACAATTTGGAAAACATTTACGGGTTATCGGGAAAGGAATCATGCCTTGGAATCATAGACTTCTAACTTTTGAAAACAAAGAGGCTATGGAAGCATTTATGAAATCGTAACGTAGGAATCATGCCTTTGAAAGAAAGGGACGAGCCTTAACATACCTGTTCTGCCTCCTATTAGCTACGCTTATTCGTCCGAGCTCGCAAGTCTACATTTAAGAGGAGTTATACTAGCGTTAGACTCTTTATTATACACTCGTTCCATGTTTCAAATCAACTATTCTATATTCTGCCGAAAATCGGGCAGCATCTCCCCTATTTATATGCCTAGCCCAAAATTGCAATTCAGCAACCAATCAACAACAACAATCATACCAACATCAACAACACTATTATTCATACCAATATATTCCATAAACATCCCACACGATGTTTTTCAACATACAACTACAATATACACTTCCTTTCATCCCAATCAAGTAGTATGATCTCGTCAACACACCAACAACACTAGATACCATCTCTATACATACAAATCAGCCCAGCCACACGGCCACAACATGTTCAAAACAGCCCATAAACACAACACTTTATGACCTTTCCTCCATAACTATTTTCACTTTTCAGGCTTGCTAAACCTTCAAATAAACTCAACATAAGAGATAGGATGAAAAACATACCTTATACTTGAAGAAACTCAGCCACATCAACTTTCTCCAACACCAAACTTAAGTAGAAGCAAGAACAATCACCTTTCGTGGACTAGTTTGGTGTAATCTTGTTGAATTCTTGGTTTAATGAGCTATAATGTTTGGGGGAGGTGTGGAGAAATTTCTAGGACTCTTTACGATGTTATTTACTGAAAACAACGGGGTTGATGGGGTATTTATACCCCTCCTAGGTCGGTTTCACCGACTTCCTCAAGTGGGGCCCGCGGAGCCATTTGGCAGCTTAGAGTCCTGATCTTAAAATGGCCATAACTTTTGATCCCGATGTGTGTGAGGGCCCACGACATACGGTTGGAAATCTCTTTCAATTATCTACAACTTTCATTCTTGGTGTTTTTCCAAATTCCAAACTTATAATAGCGTTTTGGCCCCTCAAAGTCAGGTCATCCGAAAACGTATCTTTAAATCATCCTTTTGGAGGGCTTATGCCCATATTTGGCTTAAGGGTCCTTCTTAAGATTTGCTCAAGTTTCCATGTACTACTCATATCACTTTTCATATGTCCTTTACAAAATCCCGACATGTGGGCCCCACCTAACTTATGGCTACGAGGGCTATCATCGAGTAACGTGTTAACTGGTTTACTCCATACAATCTCCAATGTCATATATATATATTCTTGTGCTTAGATAATACAATCTTCATCCCTAATTCTTGTATAACTATGCTCTCCCTTGAGCTCATACTAAGCCGTCCACAGGCTTGATAACGCGAAATTTTCCAGGGTGTAACAACTTCCTACCGAAGTAAGCCACAAGATAGCAGCGAATCTGTAGCAGAGCCAAACTCGTGGGGATCATTTCCAAGATCTAAATCAGAGCGAGAGGATACTTCTATTCCTCATGGTGGGACTAAAGCAAAACTGGGATCTAATTCTCACAAACAACCAGCAACGACTATATCCATTTTTTATGAAAGAAAGGTTGCTGGACTAAGATCCAAGCTAAATTTTGCCACCTTACTGTAGATTATGCCTCTTCTCTTGAAGATGAGGTCAAAGTGATTCTCAAGGAGATGGATGGAAAGGGTGTGGGTATTTCCCCTTTGAAGAAATTATTGGATTCTTTCTTTGAGCTTGCCATTTCCTATGAACAGGCACGATCAGCTCTTGTTGATAAGGCCGCAGAAGTTGAAAAATCAGAGTCATTTGTAAGAGCCAAGGAACATCTTATTCTTCTCTTAACTGAAAAAAATTGGAAGGCCAAAAAGCTAACTGCTACTCGTCGATCTCTTAAGGAGGTAAAGGAGTTACGAGCCCTCCGAAACGCCACCGAGAAGGACATTGAGGAGTCAAATCTAAAGTCTCAGCTACTTAAGATATATATTGTAGATGTGTTGATGTCTCCTAGACAACCGCAAATAATTCGATCGACGTAGAAGAGAAGAGGCGATACTTAGAGGCTAACCTTCAAGACTTAGTCAATTATAAGTACTGTTTAGATTAGCTCGCAAAAATCTTTTTTTTTTTTTTACTTGCTTTCCTTTTGTTTTCTTGCATTTGATTAGTTGATGTTCTTGACAGTAATAAAAGCTTTTCACATTTTTCTTTATACTACAATTCTTGTTAATATCTCTATTGTGGTTCAACATCAAGGATCATTTACTTGTTTCGTTGCATAATGCCGCTGTATTAGGCTTCAGTTTCTCTTAAACATTGTTGCTCACGTCTTGAAGTTCATTCGGGCGGCTTTAAATGCTGACGCGCTGATAGTTTTAGATTCGCGCGGCTTCCAACAAAAAAAAATTATATCTTGGCATGGGAACGTCAAAATCACGAGCCGCCAAATTTTCAGGAAACTAGACTTTGAAATCTAACATGTATCCAAAAATCAAAGTCAACAACCATCTGAATCATCCTAGATAAATCTAACATGTATCCAAAAATCAAAGTCAACAACCATCTGAATCATCCCAGATAAATTTGAGCTTTACATGTTGAAACGCCGATAGTTTCGTATTCGCACAATTTTGCCAAAAAATTCATATCTCGATGTAGGAACGTTGAAATAACGAGCCGCCAAATTCTCAGGAAACTAGACTTCAAAATCTAGAATCCATCCAAAAATCTGAATCATCCCAGATGAATTCGGGAATTCAGCTTTACATGCTGAAACGTCGATAGTTTTAGATTGGCGCAGTTTCACAAAAAATTCATATCTCAATGTAGGAACATTGAAATCATGAGCCGTGAAATTCTCAGAAAACTAGACTTAGGAATATAACTTTTATCCAAAAATTAAAGTCAACAACCATCTAAATCATCCCAAACAAATTCGGGAAGTCGGCTTTACATGCTGAAATGTCGATAGTTTCAGGTTCGCCGAAAAAATTCATATCTCAATGTAGGAACATCAAAATGATGAGCTGCCAACTTCTCAAAAAACTAGACTTATCAATATGACATGTGTCCAAAAATCAAAGTTGGCAACCCTCTAGATCGTCCCAGATAAATTCGGGAAATCTAGCTTAGATTTTTTTTTTCATTCCAACCTGGAAACTTGGCAGATTTGAAGAATTAAACTAGAAGGCTTGCTGGATTTTAAGACTTCAACTTGCAGACATGGTGAATTTAAAACTTCAGCTTGAAGACTGGCAGATTTGAACACTCTACCTTACAAATGCGATGGCTTAGGACTTCAACTTGAAGAGTTGGCGGATTTGACGCCTTCAACTTGAAACCGACAGATATGCAGACCTCAACTTGTTGATATGACCACTTGCTAAGACATAACAATCATCCCATTGGAGAAACCATTTGTCATGGAGATTTTCCCCAGTTGGACCATCAGTATTTAGCGAAGGTCCAAATTTCAATAACAGGATGCTTGTATATACAATCTAGATGCGTCTTATAATGCAGATTTCATTCCATCATACTTCACTCAAACAACACATAGAGCAATGTATTTTTTTAACTTATGGGACTAAGCTTAGAATAAAAATCTAAGCAGCCTACATACATCGGTGAAGAGGATCAATTCATTCCGTAGTTCAGAAAAAGAGTGTTTTTTTTGTGTCCTAACTTTTACCTAGGCCGCCTCTTACAATATTTTCAACCTAGCGAACATTTTTTTGTGTGTCCTAACTTTTGCCTGGGCCGCCTCTTGCGAGATTTTCAACATAACAGACTGATTTTTTTTGTCCTAAATTTTGCCTAAGCCGCCTCTCACGAGGTTTTCAACCTAACGGATTGAAGTTTTTTTTATGGGGCCGTGCATAATTTATACACTTGCGAGCCAGGAGTAACATGCAGTTTATGCTTGTATGTCAATGAGTTTCATCTTGATTTAAGAATAGTTCTTCTTCAAGAACTTTGCATTAATAGGACCGATTCTCATTCCATCTGCATCAACAAGCTTGTAAGTGCCACTTGAATACGCTTCTTGTACGACATATGGTCCATCTCATTTTGAGGTGAATTTGCCCCCAGACTTATGAGAAACGATGATGGGTCTTCTTACTGCAAGGACTTGATCTCCCACTTAGAAGGATCTCAAGCGAACGTTTTTGTTAAAGGCATGAGATAGATGGGCTTGATAACATTCAAGATTTTGTTGAGCCTCCAACATTTTCTCATCAAGTGCTACTAACTCTGAAAGACGCAATCGAGCATTTTACTCTTCGGTGAGCCCTTCTTGAATAGCAAGTTGTAAAGAAAGTATTTGGCACTCAAGTAGTGGGACTACTTCAACTCCATAAGCAAGTGAGTATGGGGTAGCTTGCGTTGGTGTGCAATAAGTCGTCCTATATGCCCACAAAGCTTCTTCCATGCGTTCATGCCAATATCGTTTGGACTTAGAGATAACCTTTTTCAACAAATTACACAGAGTCTTAGTGAACACTTCAGCTAGATCGTAGGCGGCAGCATGATACATAGAAGATTTATGCGTCTTGAAATCGAAGAGATCACAAATCTTGTTCATCAATTTGTTATCAAATGGCTTCCTATTGTCTGTTACTATGTAACGAGAAATGCTAAAGCGGTAGATGATATTTACTCAGATGAAGCTCACAACATTCGCCTTCTTCACTTCTTTAAGAGTGACAGCTTCGGCCCATTTTGAGAAGTAATTTGTTACAGCCAAGATGTACAAGTGTCCACCAGAAGATTTCGGCAACGTACCAACAACGTCCAACCCCAAGCATCAAATAGCCAAGATGCAATAGTCGGGTGTAATGTTTCAAGCGGCTAATGTGTAAAATTCTCATGAAACTGACAAGCCTTGCATCTTCGAGCATAGTCCAAGCAATTATTCAGCATTGTTGACTAATAATATCCTATCCTTTTTATGTGAAAATGGAGCTTTGGTCCAGATTGATGTGATCCACATACTCCTGAATGTGTTTCTTGCAAAGCTTGGTCTACTTCATCCTCCTCCACACATCACAAGAGTACTCCCTCAAAAGATCTTCTATATGAAGTATCCTTGTGGTAAAGGAATTGATGTGTACGGTGATGAATTTCAATTCTTCTTCTTAAGTCTTCTAGCAGTATCCCATAACTCAAGTAGTCAATGATGGGTAGTCGCCAGTCTTTCTTCTCAGCTTCAGAAATAGCTACGATATGCACAAGCTCATTTGTCGAGCCTTTATCCTCATTTGGCGGAGGTACTACCAATTTCTGGCAGATAGTCACTTGTCTTTGATCTGGCAGAGTTAGCGTTGAAGCTAGAGCAGCTAAAGCATCAGCTTTATTATCTGCCTTCCTTGGAAAGTGCTGAAGAATCACATCACCAAGCCATCCTATCAACTTCTAAGCATAACCATGATAGGGGAGTAATTCAGGCTTCTTGACTTCATTGCTTCCCAAGAGTTGATTGATCACCAACTGAGAGTCACCGAAGACTTGCAACCGCAACTGCTTCATGTCGACAGCTATTTCAAGTCCAATTATTGGTGCTTGATATTCAGCGACATTGTTGGAGCAATGTTGTGTCAAATTAAATGAGTATGGTAGAACTTCTTCCTGTGGAGTAACAAACACCACACCAACACTAGCTCCATCACATTATGCAGCACCATCAAAGTACATTTTATATGGAGGTTGAATTTCAACGACCATTGCATCTTCGTTAGGAAGTTCATCAATTAGCTCCCAATCATCAGGTATCGGGTGATCCGCTAAGAAGTCCGCCGATGCTTGTCCTTTTACATCCTTTTGAGGGATGTATGTAATCTCGAATTGTTGAAACTGGAGGTAACACCTTGTTAGTCGACCATTGAGGACTAATTTTGACATCACAAACTTGATGGGATTTGCTTTGGAAATAAGGTGAACACTATAAGCTTGAAAGTAGTTCTTTAACTTTTGAATAGAGAAGACTAGCGTCAAACACAACTTTTCAATTGGCGTGTAATTCATCTCATTTGGTGTGATCATTCTGCTCAAGTAGTAAAGAGAATTTTCTTTCCCTTCACTATTTTCTTAGGCCAACAACGTTCCAATCAACCTTTCTTGTGCTGAAATGTATAGTATCAATGGTTTTCCAGGTACAGGGGCTACTAGAACTAGAGGCTTCATTAAATATGACTTGATATTCTCCAAGGCATTAGTACATGCTTCGTCTCACTTGAAAGGAGCACCCTTCTTCATGAGATGACTGAATGGTTGGCACCTTCCAGCTAAATTCGAAATGAATCTCCTAATGTATGCTAGCTTCCTTTGCAGACTTTTTAACTTATGAATATTTTGAGGCTCGGGCATTTTCAAAATTGCATCAACTTTGGCTTGATCAATTTTAATTCCTCGATGTCGAATAATGAAACCAAGGAATTTTCCAGAAGTAACTCCAAAGGCACATTTCAATGGATTCATCTAAAGTCGATCGAACGCGATTTTCAGGTCTTGCAAGTGGTCACTCCTCTTTCTTGAATTTACAACAAAATCGTCTATATAACACTCAACATTTTTGTGGAGGAAAGCATCAAAGATATTCTGCATAGCCCTTTGGTATGTGGCACCAGTATTTTTCAAACCGAAAGGCATCACTTTGTAACAATAAATACCCTTAGGTGTACGAAATACAGTAAGCTCTTCATCTTTTTGGCGAGGGATTGACCGGAATGATTACAACGAGACACACCAACACCACTACTTAGAGGTGGAAAGGGAAGCGGTCGGAGGATGATAGAGCAATCACGCCTTGCTCCCTCCTGACATCTATTGGGAGGGAACCCCGTCCATGAAAGACATTGCCTCGTAACCGGTGGTAGCATCAATCATCAACTCTGGCATGGGAAGCGGGAAATCATTTTTAGGGCATGCATTAATAAGATCCCTAAAGTCAACACAAACTCGAATTTGTCCAATCTTTTTCTTAACGGGAACGATACTCGAAATCCACGTAGGGTATTTAACTTCACGAATAAACCCAGCTTCAATGAGTTTGTTGACTTCATTTTTAATCGAAGGAACCAAATCTGGTCTGAAGTGCCTTTGGGCCTACTTAACAGGACAGGCACCATTCTTGATCGTCAGATGATGGACTGCTACTTCGGGATCTAATCCAGGCATCTCTTTTTAACTCCAAGCAAAAACATCCCTATATTCTTTGAGTATTTCCTTGTAAGTGGAATCTTCATTAGCTATTAGAAAAGCACTTAGATAGATGGGCCTTGGGTCTTCATCAGTACCAAGATTAACTTTTTTCAAGGAGTCTACTGTGGTTTTCACGCCCTCTTCAAGTTCCGTAGGAGCATCTCTAGCATTTTCATCCTCTTGAGGATCACCATCATTAAAAGATATGTGGTAATACGAGGAGACGTCCTCTAATCTCTCAGCAACCTCCATCTGAAATGAGGTATCTTGATCACTTTGCGATGTAATATGATATAAAGAGCCTACACTTTCCTCATCTTCATCACGCTCCTTGGTATACACCACAGTGTGAAACTTTATTTTTAGTACCTCCCCACATGAAACCACAAGGTTTATTTATCGGCTCATTCTAGAAGGAATCAAACTTTGTATATCCTTCTGGGTTCTAGGCAAAGCGAGCGTTTTCATGCTTTGATAATTTTTATGAACCTTCTTCTTATTCTTCATCTTCAACGACCCTAATCTGTCAAACACAGAAGCTTTTGCGGCCAACTTTCCAAGCCAATCAAACACTGAAGGACTTTGGTTGGAAGTAGCAGACTCATCTTCCATAGTGATGTAGTTGGTTCTTTGGCTTCTTATCAATATGCGAACTGGCGGAGCCTGTTTATATCCCAAACCTTCACGTGATTGCATCATGGTAGCTTCTGATGGACTTTTCCCTAACTTTGATGGCTTGTTGGGGTTGTACCCAGCCTTGATAAATAACTTTTAAGCATTTGGATCAAAGCCTTTATTTGTACGCTTCATAGGCAGTGCCATATTTTACAGCGGACTCTGAGCCACAAAGTCTCCAAGTAGCTTTGAAGACAAATTTATCGCATCAATTCGTCTGATAGGGAGAGTTTGGCCCCCCAGCATATTTCCTTGAATGTCAGATGGTTGAACTTCCTCTTTCTTCACCTTTGGAACATAACGGAGTATGGGAGTTATCTTCTTCTACTTCAAAGACATGATGTTCCCTTTATTCGCACTGGAGTGCAGCACCTCAACACTAACTTCGGCTTTTCCAATAGTCTCCTCAGCTCCTTTAGTTGCAATCTTATCACTCTTGGTCATTGCGATGTCATCGACTTTTACTTTCTTCATAATGTAGTTCTTCAGGTAGAACTTCACATCGATGAAGTGTTACTCAGCTTCAGTAAAAGGCTTGTCATCAGCAATTATCTTCTTTTCGACACCGCCTTCGAGATACTTCAAACATTGATAGTAGGAGGATGGGATAACTTTGTTCTCGTGTATCCATCGCCTACCAAGCAGCATATTGTATGAAGTCTTTGCGTCAATGACATGCATCCATGCACTTGATTGTAAATCTTTGATTGTGATATCTAATTTGATAGCACCTGTGGCTCTTTGACCCCTTGATTGAATCCTTTTATCATCAAGCTGCTTTTAGAAAGTTTTTCGGTCGTGATACCAAGATCCTTCATTATACGAATAGAAAGAATGTTAACTCCATATTCATCATCTACTAATATTCTGTTTATCCTCTTCTCGAGGCAAACCCACTATGTATAAAGGAAGATTGTGTAGTGTTTCACCAAGTAGAAGATCATCATCCATGAATGTGATTCTTGTATCACATGTGTGTACCTCTTGGAAAGAAGATTCAACAGGCTTTTCAGATGCCGATAGAGACAATGTTGATAAGCTTTCATCCGTTGCTTTTTCTTTACCAGTATTGAAGCATGATGCCTCAATGTTGTCTCAAGCAGTCTTATTACGGAACCAACTTGGTACGAATTCCTCCAAAGTCACGGGGAGTCGTGGTTCTTGGTGGTAGTTCACCTCTATTTTTGCTTTCTTCGGATGCCCAACTGATTTTTCCTTCCTTGCTCTTCTAACCATCCTCTTCCTAGTTGGTTGTTTGGATGATTCTTTTTGTGGACTTGTTTTACAACATCTCTGCCTAGTCACCAAAATCTAACCTTCATCATCGGCTTCATCAACCTGGGTTCTATCTTCCACCAATGGTGCTTCCTCATGTTCTTCAAAGCTGCATATCTAGACCAGATCGAAAGAATCAAAGGTGATAGAGAGTTGATTCAAACTTTCATTCTCATCATCAAGCAGAATTTTTTTTTCATTAGCCAACTGCATAACTTTATCCTTGAAGACAAAGCACTTCTCAAGAGGGTGACCTACAAGTCGATGATACTTGCAATAGATCAGGTCATTTGTTCTTCCAGCTTCATTGGGCTGCTTTATCTTTGGTAACTCAATTAGTTTCAGCTCAAGCAGTTCATCAAAAAATTCAGGGACATCAAAATTCAAAAAGATGTATTCTCTTTTTTGCATCTCCTTCAAGGTCAACTTTCGGCTTGTGTTGTCTTGGAAGGAAGTTGCTTCCATACTCTGCTTCTTGCTCACCTTCTTAGTAAACTTTAAAGGCAAGACATTGATGTTCATGGACTCTTTGTTGTCACTCTTGGGAATAAACTTGCTCTATTTCTTGGGCTTCTGCTTGTCCTTTCCTTTGCAGGAGTCGTAGAAAGGCGTTATTTCATTTCCAGTGAAAGACATGCTCAACTCTATGTCATGAGTACAATTATCTAGTTCTTCAAAAGACTCTGTCTTAATTCCTTGCAACATATAGTGAAGCCCCCAATGCATTCCTTGGATACACATCTCTATCGCAGAATCTTCGCTGAGCCTATCTTTGCAGTTTAGACTTGTATTTCTCCTTCAATTGATGAAATCGATAACTACTTCGCCCTTCCTCTGGTGAGTGCTTGTTAGTTCGACCATGCTCATGGTACGGCTTTTGCTATAAAAGCGATTGACAAACTTCAGCTCGAGTTACTCCCAACTATCGATAGAATTAGCCTTAAGATTAGTGTACCAGTCAAAAGCATTTCCCTTGAGGGAGAGGACGAACTGTTTGACAAGGTAGTCTCCATAGGTCCCCGCATTGTTACATGTTTCAACAAAATGTGCAACATGTTGCTTTGGATTTCCCTTGCCTTCAAATTGTTGAAATTTGGGAGGTTGGTAACCAGCAGGCATCTTGAAGCTATCAATTCTTGTAGTGTACAGCTTTGTGTATGTAAAACAAGACTTGGCAGCAACTTCTTACCTATCCTTGAGAGTCCCTTTGATTAACTCCTTTAATCGGTCAAGTGGGATCATTCCTTCAGAAGAAATTGGAATTTCCTTGGTAGGCGGTGCTTGTTTTGTGCGAGGTTCAGTCTCTTGTGCTCCTGGACCCGTCCTAGGTGCATGGCTGGATTCTCCTTCCATTAAGCCATCCATCTTGTCCATCAATTTTCCAATCCAAGCATCTTGATTTTGCACATGTTTGGCCAAGCCATCGATTACCTTTGTTAAATTTTCTAGTGTCTCCTTCATAGATGAAACGTTAGTTACCATTGCTTGCATAATTGTTAGGGATGTTGGAGAATAGCATGGATTGTCGCATAAGTTGATCTTTTACTCGCTTACTTCATGTGGTGTGAGTGGAGAGGATCCGTTACTTGAATTATCATCATCTTCCTTCATAGCAGAGTTCTTGGATCTAGAGAGATCAAGTAGAGCTAGAGTCTTCTTAATCTTTTCAGCAATGCTGCTTTCTTCCTCTGACGCATTAGTAGAGGATCTTGTCCTTTTGGGGATGAAGATCTGAAACAGAAGTTGTTGCGGATGCCACTTTGAGTGCTTGTTATCCCAACATGCTTGATTTTCTCCTCGTAATTGCACCAATGCTACCGAAGGTAATGTCGAGGATGCTTTCTACATCAGCAAAGAACTTGGAGTTAGCAACCTTGGAGGAAATTGACTTGGAGTTAATCTTCTCTGAAGTCATTTCCATGTTCTTGCGCTTTGATGATTGAAAAGTTGAGATGAGAGGTAGAGATTGTCCCACTGGGAGTGCCAGAATTTGTAGACAATAATATTCACTTCGAGAACATAATAATCAAGACAGGAAAATATCGCAACAATCGTTGTATTTGATTTCAGAATGTGAGTGTTACAATCTCTATGAATCCTCTGATTCGTCTTTTCGATAATAAAATTAAGGGCTTTTGAGCTTGATCTTGAACTTGATGGATTTGATCTCGACTTGTCCTTGAATTCAAGGGCTTTTGAGTTTAATCTTGAATCTAGTGATCGTGATCTTGAACTTGTGTTTGGATTCAAGGGCTTGAAGCTTGATCTTGAATCTTCGTCTTGAACTCTAGAACTTCTAGAGAAATACTTGAGTGCTTGAATGTTTTTTTAGCTTGTAGAGAAATCTGCAGCGTTTGATCCACGAGTCTCTTTGGCTTCTTGTTAGAATTTCCGTCCATTTTCTGAATTATGAGACCACTATTTATAGTTGTAGGATGGCGGAGCTGTGACAAGGATAGAGTCCTTTCAGCCAATCAGATTTAAGCTGGCATGGCAATATTTGATTGGCCGGAGTATGTCATTTGTACACGTGGCACATCTTCATTGCCCTTTGATTTGACTAGGCATGATGTATCATTTTGACACGTGGCATGACCCTATAGGATCTTTTATTTGGCTTGGCGTGCCACGTCATTTGACACGTGGCACCAAGCTGGGCCTCTTGGAAAAGACATCATCTTGGGTTTAGCAAAATAGGCTCGTCATTTATGGCCCACTTAAAGGGGCTAGCCCAATGCATTTGGACCTTTTCAATCAAATCCAGATTTATTGGACTTAAACAATTAATCCAATTACATTAGCCCATAATTTATTTGGATTAATATATCTTGAATTTAATATAATCCAAATTATTGTACGGATTTATATTTAATAAAATTTACACCATTACACTAATATCTTGATTTCATCATTTCCTATTATATAACTCAAAATTTAAAATATATAAAGTTTTAAAATAATGATAAGGGACAAAAGTGCAACACACTTTCCCAGAGAGTACTTCTAGAATATTTCTTGAGATTTAAACATTCTTTTTTCAAGCAAAATTATTGCATCTGAGTTCCATTTTCAAATCAACATTCTTTGCTGCTCTTCTATGTTTTAATAAGGACATCAGCATTCTTTATGAGTAAATGTCCGATTTGAGTCTAATAAGAAGAGAGAGTATGTTAGAAACCCAGAAAACTCCCCAAACGTTAAGTTGTAAATTTCCCCAAAACAACATAAAAATAATAACACACATCATTGTTATTTATTTCCAGCAACAAACAAAATAAGTGTACAAATAGACAAACAACATCTGAGAATGATAATTCACCCAACAACCAAGGTGTTTCGAGGAACCTTATCCTCTAGAATAACCACAGAGAAAACCTACTCAAAAACTACATAATAAACTGCCTGTCTTCCCTTAATAACCATCCTAACTTCTAAGTAACTGCTAGGTAACTGCTATTAATACATACGCATAATAATAATTAAATTAAATAATAATATTTAAGCCTTATTTTCACCCTTCTTCCTGCGATTATAGACTTTAGTAACAACAGGTCTAACAAATGAGGAAACTGAGCATCAATAACTTCATGAGGTTCCCAAGTGTTCTCAAAATCAGGCAAGTCCTTCCACTTAATCAAAATCTCTTTGGACCTATTCAAACGTGTCTTACAATCTATCACACTTTCAAGTTGTACTACCATTTCAAGTTCTTCAGATAAGACAGGAAGGAGTTGTTGAACTGGAGCAGAATCCTTCACAGCAAGCTTTAGCCAAGAAACATGAAACACGGGATGCACCCATGAATGATGAGGTAAATCAAGGCGATAAGTGACTTCATCAATTTTTCTAAAGACATTATATGGCCCATAGTAATGAGGGCTTAACTTCTCATTAACCTTTTTAGCAAGTGAACGAAGCTTGAAAGGTTGCAAGCGAAGATAAACCAAATCACCGGGCTGGAACACAATTCACGTCGCTTAGCATCAGCATAGACTTTCATTTGAGCTTGAGCATAGGTCAGATTAGCTTTGAGTTCATCCAAGATAGTGTTGTGAACAGTGAGCTGTTGGTTGACCTCTTCAACAGCAAAAATTTCATCAGTGAACCACAACAAAGAGGGAGGATCTCGTTCATATAAAGCTCTAAAAGGGGTCATCTTGGTGGAACCATGGTAAGTGGTATTGAACCAAAATTCGGCCCAAGGAATCCATCTTGGCCATTGTTTTGGATGTGCCCCTGCAAAACAACTTAAGTAAATCTCCACGGAGCGGTTGGCAACCTCTGTTTGACCATCTGTTTGTGGGTGATAACCTGAGCTCAATTTGAGGCTAGTACCGGACAGCTTGAATAATTCTTGCCAAAGTTGGCTGACAAAAACCTGATCTTGGTCTGAAACAATAGACTTGGGAAAACCATGCAAACGTATCACCTTATGAACAAATAGTTCAGTAACACTCTTTGTTGTATATGGATGAGATAAGAGAAGAAAATGGCTATATTTAGTGAAACGGTCCACCACAACAAGTATAGTATCATGTCCCATTTCTGTTGGTAACCTGCTGATGAAATCCATAGCAATATCATCCCGAACTTGAGCAGGAATAGGTAATGGCTGCAGCAACCCAACAGGGCTAAGGGTTTCATACTTGTTCTTCTTGCAAACTTCACAACTAGCCACAAAGTTCTGTACATCCCTTTTGATTCCATTCCAATACAACACTTGTGAAATGTGCTTGTATGTCCGAAAAAAGATTGAATGGCCACCTGTAGGTGAGGAATGAAATTCCCTAAGCATAGGAATATGTAATGACGACCGGGGAATCACCAGCCTACTTTTAAAAATTAGGCAGCCATTTCTTAGAGCATAATTCAGTCGTGAAGCTGGGTCTTGTAGAAAATCTTGTGCCAATTGTCGGGGTTGATCATCATGTTGAATTTTTGTGGAAAGATCATCTAATGTACTTCTGCGTAAAATAGAAAAAGCCATGAAATGAAATTGGCAGGACAAGGCATCAGCTGCCTTATTTTCACAACCTGGTCTATATTGAATCTCAAAATCAAATCCCATCAACTTGATGATTCATTTTTGTTGCTCTTATGCCATAGCATGCTAGTCCATAAGACATTGGAGAGTTCGTTGATCTGTTCGTACAATGAAATGTCGACCCATCAGGTAATGACGCCACTTTTGTACAGCAAAAACAGTGGCCATTAACTCCCTCTCATATACTGATTTAGATTGAGATCGAATAGAAAGTTCTTGGCTAAGAAAAGCGATGGGATGTGCTTCTTGCATTAGGACAGCACCAATCCTAACCCTGAAGCATCTGTCTCAACAACGAACACCTTGTTAAAATCGGGTAGTGCCAAAACCAGAAAAGTGACCATACCCTTCTTAAAAGAATCAAAAGCTAACTAGGCTTCTTTATTCCAGCAAAAAGCATCTTTCTTTAGAAATTGTGTGAGCGGCCTGGCTATTTCCCGTAGTCACGAACAAATTTCCTATAGTAACCGGTGAGTTCCAAAAATCCCCACAAATCTTTAATATCTTTGAGACTTGACCAATTAACCATAATTCTTATTTTGGTAGGATCCGCTGAGAATCCACTTGCGGAAATAATATGTCCCAAATACTCCAGTTGTTGTTGTCCAAAATGACATTTCGTTCGATTGGCAACCAAGTTATGAAGTTTTAAAATTTTGAGCACCTCCCATGAATGATCCTAATGAGTAGAAGAATTTGCACTGTAAGCCAATATGTCATCAAAAAAGACTGATAAAAACTTACATAAGTAATGCCGAAATATCTCATTCATCAAGGCTTGAAAAGTAGATGGAGTGTTAGACAACCCGAATTGCATGACCAAAAACTCATAGTGGCCTTCATGTGTAAGAACAGCTATCTTTGTTGCATCCTTCTCGCAAAACTGGATTTGATGGTACCCAGATCTTAGATCCAACTTCGAAAATATTGTGGCACCCCCAAGCTCATCCAGTAACTCGTCAATTGCTGGAATTGGGAATTAATCGGGAACAATAATCTTATTAAGGGCCTGATAATCCACACAAAATCCAACTACCATCTTTTTTGCAAACTAGCAACATTGGACTAGAGAATGGACTTGTACTTGGTTGGGTGCTACCAGCTTACCAGCATTTCTTGTACAATTCTCTCAATCTCATTTTTCTAGTAATGATGGTAACGATATGGATGAATATTGGGTGGATGAGATCCTTGTTTAAGTCGGGTAGCATGATCATGACTCCTACTAGGTGGCAGCCCTTTCAGTTCCTCAAATAAAGTTCCAAAGTCTTCCAGTAATTATTGCAAATCCAAATTCTCTTGTTCTTCCCTTAGTGTTAACTCATTCAAATCAACATAATACCTTTCTCCATCTTTTTTTAAGGCTTTAAACAGAGTCTTGAGTGAAGTCATTGATTTGGAAAATGAGAGGTCTCCTCGAACAACTCGTGTTTGCCCCTCTATTTCAAATTTCAGCGTCAACGTTTTGAAATTACCTTGAATATCCCTCAAAGTCTCCAACCACTCTAATCCCAACACTACATCAGCACTTCCCAAATTAAAAAGAAAGTAATCTTGTGTTATCCGCACTGTATCAATCCACAATTCCACTCCTTTGCAGCTTCCCCTACTCTTTACTTGCTGTCCATTCTCCACTTCCACTACAAACGGCTTAGTTTCTGTTTGTTTTAAATCTAATTCTTCAGCTACTGTGCGAGAGATAAAGTTCGTTGATGCTCCACTATCAATCAATACAATAATCTTCTTCCCCAGTATTATTCCCCATACCTTTAAGGACTTCTTTGTGGTAAATCCTGCAATAGAGTACAAAGACAACCCCATTAATTTTTGTGACTCCGGTTGTCCTTGAACATCTAATTAGTCCATCCCTACATTAATTATTTCCTCTGAATATTCTTCTATGCCTCCATCTTCGTCATCTTCTACTGCTACAATTTAGCAGATTTAATTATTTTGAATTGCATCGGTGATTGGGGACATATTTTTCGTTGCAGTGAAAACAAAATGCTTTTTTTAATTTATCCTTGTACTCTGCATCAGATAGCCTTTTGTATGCTCCTCGACGCCTTGCAGAAGTTTCAGGTCCTGACTGCGCGATTTCTCCTCGCTTTTGCTCTTGAAAACATCGTGGTACTGCTGTTGGGCGGGCAAAATGATAAGGTGTTGCGGCTACTCGCACAGGAGAACTTTTAAAACTTCATGTTCGGTTATTATCAGTCACTGGAAACTGCATTGAACCCCTAGAAAGCGCCATACGCATATGTCCTGGCAAGTGGGCTTGGCTGAGAGCCCAATTCCTCTCTTCAATATGCTGGCTTTGGTCCATAATTTGGGTTAGAGTTCCCAACTTGCTAAGACGCAAATCTGCCTTGATCTCCTCTCTCAAACCATTTATAAAAATTCCCATCAAAACTGCATCATCGGCATCTTTCAAAGGTACTGAAAGTAATGTGAAATCTTTATTCGAAATCTTCTCTGTATTAGGCCACGCTTCCAGTTTGTTGCAATCCTATCAAAACCTCATATAAGTTCCCTGACTATGATGGTGTAAACCGATGGAGTATCGCTACTCGAGACACATCCCATGTGACAATCGGCGCTCTTGTCTCCCACCACTAGAACTAATTTAGGGCTCTACCTTCGAGGCAAACAGCAGCAGCCTCCAATTTATTCTACTCATCAATGCCATTAAAATGAAAATAATGCTCTGCTCTATTAAGCCACCCATATAGATTATCACTAGAGAATAAAGGAAGTGTCAAGATTCGAGGACGCATTTCATCACGAAATTGTGACTGAACTTCTTCTCGAAATCCATCACCTGTGCGATTGTTGTTGTTCTTTGCCATCACATTTGCATCTTTATTTGGAGCTGCCTGAACCGCTGATTTTCCCTTCATGTGTCATGTTCATCCTTTCTTTGCGTCCAGTCTCGTGCCCCAGGTAGTCACGTACTGAACCGATCACCTTTTGTACTTCGTCCATTGTCTTCTCTAATCCTTCAATCCTCCCCTCCATTCTAGTTGACACAATGAAGGCTCGAATACCAAATTGTTAGGAACCCACAAAACTCTCCAAACGTTAAGCTGTAAATTTCCCAAAACAACACAAACTAAGAACACACTTCACTATTATTTATTTCCAACAACAAACAGAACAAGTTTACAAATAGACAAACAACATCTGAGAATGATAATTCACCCAACAACCAAGGTGTTTCGAGGAACCTTATCTTCCAGACTAACTACAGAGATAACCTACTCAAAAACTACAGAATAAACTGCCTATCTTTCCTTAATAACCATCCTAACTTCTAGGTAGCTGCTAGGTAACTGCTATTAATACATACACATAATAATAATTAAATAAAACAATAATATTTAGGCCTTATTTTCACCCTTCTTTATGCAATTATAGACTTTAGTAACAGCAGGTCTAATCGAGCATGACAGAACAACGTCAATGAAAAAGATCTAAATACATATGCAACTACTTAAAGTTGTCCGAATTTTTCAATTAGTCACTTACACTAAGTTTTGTTCCAATTGAACACCTTTCCTAGTTCACAAATGCACCTATCAAACACAACACACTAATATGGCAATGGAATGCTTCTCAGTCAAAATGGAGAATCGTGAAATGACACTATGTTACTAAGGTATAAAATGCTTTTGTCAGAAATTAAAAATTTCACCGAAATATGAATTTTCCAGCCATAGATTGACACCTGTTCTTTTTTAGCCAGTTTTTAGCCAACCCCCACAAAACTATTTTGGTGATGTAGCAGGATAAGAGAGAATCAAGCGAAATATCTGGAGCAGGCTATTCCTAGATGAAGAAGCACCTTTACTGGAAAAAGACCATTCAAAGCTTGGCAATTTTATTGAAGGACCCAAATATTCCTCTCTTTCCCGCGAAAAGCACAACATTTTGACCATTTTATATCTAAATTCATGACTTTCTCGCTTTTGTTATTCGTTGTTTTCATATTGTTTTCGATATGCTTGGTCCTATCTAACCTTTTGTCTTGTTTTTCCTCTCTTGTTAGCCTCTCTTGAGCCGAGGGTCTTTCGGAAACAGCCGCCCTACCTTTCAAGGTGGAGGTTAGGTCTGCGTACACTCTACCCTCCCCAGACCCCACATGGTGGGATTACACTGGGCTTGTTGTTATTGTTGTTGTTGTTATATCTAAATTCAACCTTTACGTTGTGCCTGCCATTTTAAAAATGATCAACAAATGGGTTGAAGAATAAAAACAATCAAATGCTCGAGAACTAGTGAAGACGTCTTTCTCTTCATCTAATGAATACTTTATGAGAAAATGCACTCTTTCTTCGTATTCTGGTTCAAACACTAAGATCAGGTAAAAAAAGAAAAATTGCAGGAAAGAGTAAACCGTAGCCAAAATCTTCCATTTCCAGTTAACTTCTGTCTCTTTTTTGGACCTTGACTTGTTTTGTGATATGTTTCCATGTCAGCAGCATGTGATATTCACACATTGAACTTGATCTAGAATTGTCTAATTTGTGTTTAATGGGCACAGTTTGAGCATCTATTAGATGTTCAATATGTATTGAGCCATAAAAATAGAACAAGGATTTACATACTCTTGGAAAAGGAAGTTCGCACCAGTCATATGCAGAGATAATATATTAAAACAGTTGCCTAGTAAGTACCATAAGGCTTCTATACCACAAAAAAGTCCAGAGGTTAATCTACCAAAAATATGTTACTGACCCCCAAAATATACCCCTAACAACGCATTATCTGCTGTTAACTTCAAGTAAATACATTGAACCCTCAGGCTGAGCCATTTCCATGGAGTTCGTGCAGGAATTCCCAGTATTTAGTTAGCATATGATCATTTGGATGGACTCGATCCCACTTGCCCGTATAAAATATTGCATATGCATCAGCTGCATACCTGGAAAGTTAAACCGAAGCATCAATTCAGTTTCTCTGTGATGAGGAGCTAAAATCCATTTAGTTGCGTGTCTTACTTGCCAATGCCATGTAGTTGTGTGACATGAGTCCAAGTTTTTCCGAGATATTCTTGAGAGAGCCGTTGAATATCCAGTGACCTCTTCCTATATAATCCTAAAGGTCGTATCAGATTTTCAATATCCTCTGCAGCAACCTCTGTAGCAACCACTGCATTTGGACACAGAGTAAAAAACTCTGCTAGCACTCTCTCAACCTACATGCATGTGCTCACTATTAGTATGTGATCTCATAAACAGAGCCCTCACATAATAAGGTCATTATACAAAATTTAAGACACAAATAACTATGTGGCTCTCATTGCTTCACTTCTCACTATTAGTATGTGATCTCATAAACAGAGCCCTCACATAATAAGGTCATTATACAAAATTTAAGACACAAATAACTATGTGGCTCTCATTGCTTCACTTCTCACTATTAGTATGTGATCTCATAAACAGAGCCCTCACATAATAAGGTCATTATACAAACTTTAAGACACAAATAACTATGTGGCTCTCATTGCTTCACTTCTCACTATTAGTATGTGATCTCATAAACAGAGCCCTCACATAATAAGGTCATTATACAAACTTTAAGACACAAATAACTATGTGGCTCTCATTGCTTCACTTCTGATCAACAAGCAACCCGAACCACAGGAAAAGGGGAATGCCCCATTCAAAATTGGCTGTCCCTTATATATTGTTCATTAAATAGGTCCATCAGTACTTTTAAGCTAATGCAAAGCAATAAATTATCCCAAAACACTTCAGCTTTGATGCTTGGGTCTATCCTTGCCTCTGTTCTATTATGTTACTAGAAATGGAAAGGCTTTATCAGAAGTATTTACGTTTATCAATTAGCTGATACTTTGACACAATAACTTTACCAGTTAACTGCCTGTATATCCCCTTTTTTGAGAAAGGAATCTGCCTATATATCACTTTCAGGTCTAAAATTTGCTTCCTAATCGCCCATACGATGCTGCTGCTTAATATACAGGAAACTTTATCCAGCAACATAAACCAAACATCTCAATAACCCGTGACTACTTAAGAAAGGGAACATTGGCAACAATTACCTGCACGCCAGTGGTGCAATTTAGAAGCATGCAAATAACCAACACCCTCCAAGGATCATGAGCATGGTTTTCTTGGAGGAGATTAAAATGGGATCGCGGAGGTACCCACGTGTTATCTTCACTCCTCCTTAAATAAGCCTCGTCTCTTTTCTGGGAAGCAGAGAGAGGAGGTTTCCGCCCTTTTGAACATTTTCCACTCTTCTTCTTTTCACGGTGTGCATTCTGAAAGTAGGGAAAAACCTTTCTTTTGGTGAGACAGTTCTTCGAACTCTTTGATCTATCCACCCCTACCTCTATGTCTTTTCCCACTGTTGACTTAGCAAAGTACGGAGACACTACTCGAACTTTGGTTCGTGATTTCTTGTCACTTTTTCCGTTTCCTTTCGTCACACGTTTTACCGACCTTCCTTTCTTCATTGCAGTTTCACCATTCTTTGAGTTCACAAAGTAAGGGGAAACTACTCGTACTTTCTGTTCAATCATCTTTTCATCGATCAAATCCTGAGATATGCAAGGTTCAAACATAGTTTTATCAGCTTTAGGTGTGCAGCCTCCTTCCCTAGAATGTGATAAATCACTCTCACTTCCAGTCATAGAGCCAGATTCCGAAGACTTTTGCATTGTTTTGAACCTTCGAGAGAAAGGGCTACTAACTTGTGACTTGAGGACAATCTTCTCATCTTCAGTTTTCCTTTTACCGGAACTAAAGCTTCCACCTTTGTATACAAACTGTGATTAGAGATCATCAATACTCTTGACCACTGCATTATGACCACGATTAACCGAAATTGAAGCAACAGTAGCACTTCCCTCATCTAAATCAGCAGATTGTTTATTATCATTCTTATTAATATTTTCCAATTTTGTATCAGGAGGACCAGTCAGGACTGGGTTGGCATCCATTTCCGTCTTATCATTTCCCAATTTCTCATCATCACCACGTTTAGCATTTTTCTTTCTCTTCCTTTTGTTACTCCTCTAACCATGCACTCACTCTTGATAGGCTTCATATACAAATCAGAAATAGCTTGACTACTTCGAGTCTCCTCATAGTCAGGCACTTTCTTGAAATATGGAGAAGATTTTACAATTTTTACTTCCCCTTCACAATGTTTCTCCCTCTGCTTCTTCCTTTTCTTCTTTCTTTTATTATCCATACATACATCCTGCATATCATCACCGACTTTTGCTACAATAGAAACATTATCACAACTCTGAGCTGACATTGACCTTGATGAACGTGCCCTCTTTGTCTGGTTCTTACCATCATCTGATTCGGAAAGAAACCTACAATTGACACTGTGATTGCCATATTTAGCAGTGCCAAATATCTCCCCTAACATTTTATAGTGTAAAAGCCCTTTGTTTCTAAACATCAACTTACCACCAAGGATCTGTAAAAGAAAATAAATTTATTAGACTAAAATTTTTACCACGAAAAATATAGTAAGCTTTGACAAACTCACCCAATAAGTATGTTCCCAGATGTCATCGTCACAAGTTACTTTGTTGTTATTTGGGTTCCATTCATAACCAGTAACTTGTAACAAATCCATGAACTGCTTTGTCTCATCTCTAAATTTTTACATAATGCCTGCAGTTGTGTTACATCAATTTGTTTGCCTGTTTGATGATATAATTTTAGAACAACTCCTTGCCAGTCTAGTTGGTTGAAATCTTTCTCGTGAATCGCCAATTCTTCATAGAGGATTCCGATGAGGAACTCCTTCCATGGATTCCGTGAACCGGACATCCTTCGGATACAATCTTGAAGAATTAAAGAAGAAAACTAAAAGGAATTAAGAAGAAGAAGAAAACTAAGGAGCAAAAAAATAACAATTCTCATAATAACTTTGAAATGGGCAACTCTGTTACATATAAGGAAGGCAAGTGATAGGGCAAAATGAAATAAAAGGAACTTAGGTAATAACTAGCGGGTAATTTACTTATTGGACTCAAATGTAAAAGGTAATAACTAGCGGGTAATTTACTAATTCAACTCCCATGTACAACTCTGGAAACATAGAGTACTACACCCATAACTGCTCTATTTCTAGATCATATCACCGTCTACGTATCTAATAAGTGGTGGATGTCACGGGCCTAAATTCTAAAGCGTCGTGGGGCAGCCTCGATGGTCTCAATCACCACTCAATGCTTCAGCCCTCTTTGCAACCACTAGCACAAACAGTGAATAAACAAGGCTAAACACACTCAAGAGAGGAACTGGAAAGAAAGAACACGGTTTGGGAGGCAAGGCCCTTTTTCAATATATGTTGTGAGTAAATTTTACAAGTATGCAAGGTTATGTTGGCCCTAATGGCTTACATGTTTATATAGCTAAAAATACATCCCTAAGGGGTTGTTTTTACAAGGGGAAAAGGGCACCTAAAATCTGTTTAAGCAAATGGGGAAACATTGGGGAAAGCAGTCAACCTTTCCCAAAGCGGTAAGGCAGCATTGTGCCTTTTGTTGGCAGGCACTGTGTTTGCCCCTGCTGAGCAGTGGCATTGATCCGCCCATGGATGTGCTCCCTAGGCATTAATTGCTTCCCATGGCTGCACAAGGCACCTCCCAAGCTCGTTAACTCCTTGGCACATGGTTTTTGACTTGTGCAAGGCTGATTTGAATTTTCCCATGGTGCCAAAGGCGGACTGTTTGGCGCGGACAAGGGCAGGACGGCACACTCTCCCTCAACTGTTTTGGCGACGATCGCGGCGCCACACAACTGCAAAAATTCGTGAACTTTATCCTTGAACTGCCATAGGTCTTCGTATTTTTCCCATGTTGCCTCCTCGGGTGATTGTCCCTTCCAATGTGTCACGACCCAACCCTGTAGGCCGTGACTAGTGCCCGAATTGGACACTCATGTCACTTATTAACTATAGTCATTTACAGCTAGCCTATCATGAACTCATTTGTTTAGAAAAGACAGGACGTTATTCTAAAGCTGTCACAATTCTGTATGTCATAAGCACATGTCTTCTGAGGAGTTAAAACTTTTCAACAACAACACCTATATATATATACGCAAGACGTCAAGGCCTCCACTACATGCAACATTCCGAACATACATACATATGCAAGCAGACAAGGCTGTCATCACGAATGGGTACGCCCCAAACATAAGTCATGTTCATACAACGCAACAACAACTATATACAGACCCACACAGATGTCCACAGACCTCTAAGAGTAATGACCGTATCATATGGCGAGACAAGGCCCCGCCATACCCAAATAAACACATATGAATTCAACATAAGGGAGTTATACCACAAGCTAGGCTCCGGAACAAAGGAGTAGTCAAAAATAGCTGAATAAGTGTCCTAAGCTGGCGGATCTCCGAAACGAGCGTCTGTACCTGCGGGCATGAATGCAGCCCCCCGAAGAAAGGGGGTCAGTACGGAATATGTACTGAGCATGTAAAGCATGAAATGTAGTAATAGACTCATAAGGAGACAAAGTATGTAGGACCCAATGCAACAATCAGAAATTCATAAAACTTGCCTTTGGACATATTTCATCTGTATCATTCTCATATCAATATCGTTATAGAGTTTTGTAATCAAAGTTGCAAAATCATTCTGTATATAACATATATAACGTGTCCCGGCCCTTTAATGAGGGACTCGGTAATTAAAATCATAGCATCATAAACATAAACATAGACGTGTCCCGGCCCTTTAATAAGAGACTCGGTAATAGGGAATATGCCCTCCTGGCCACCATCTCCATATCATCATGTCATCATATCATCATATACATATATATATATAACGTGTCCCGGCCCTCTAGTGAGGGACTCGGTGAATAATATAGTAAATATGCGCACGAGAACGTGTCCTGGCCCGGGACTCAGTGAAGGATATAGCGGTAAGCACGAGCAGAATAAATAGCAACCACATATATGCAATTAATTCTTTGAGACTCAATGGAGAAGCACTAACCAGCTCAAAAGTGTCAAAATAATATTATTATTCAGTTCTTTTTAAGTCTCATAACAAACTATAACAAGAAACGTTTCAGATTTCGTGTACATGTACCAACTTAACATGGTGTAGCTTTTGAAAGTCAAGTATGCCTCTATTTGTGCAATTCTTTAAGAGTAGGAACTTCTATACATCATTCATTAGTCAATCATATAGTAGGCTTGTGACAATAGCATTAAGGAAATATAGAATCATAAGTCATGCATGGAACTAAAGAGTAGAATTTACCCCAAGGTTCATATCGTTCCATACTTACATCTAGGACATGCCAAAAGAAAGAAAGAATAGGCTTTACATACCTTTAGCGTTTAGTTGTATTCTAACTTGTACTTGCTGCCCAAATACACTTATCCTATATCAAGATTTCAAGAGCTACAATTAGTCTACAAGGGAATTCAATACGTATTTTGACGCTCACAATCCCTTTCAAACATTTAGACCACGTTTCGTTCGCATTCAAACCAACTACATACAACCAAACCAACATCAATAATCATATGTTCAATACCAATCCGGACAGCCCACATAACATTCCAAATGTCCCACATTCACAACATTCCATAACGATTCACATACGGCTACTACATTCTCAAGTTACTCCTAATAATCCGTAGCCTTAACGTTTTCGTGTAACAACTTTACAACAACCCAAACAACGTAAATGCAATATATATTCATAACTCATTAGTTTTTCCAATTTAAAGAAGACAACATGTCCAAAACAGTTCCTAACAACAACACGCCCAAAACAGTCCCTAACCAATCAACACGCCCAAAACAGTCCCTAACCAACAACATAAAGGTGCCCGGAATTCTTGCAAACGATTACGAACATACCAAGCAAACCACATATGATTCTTACACCTTATTTCATGTCTTCATTTCATATAATTTCAGTAAAATACGACCAGCAGTCACACGATAAATATATCACCAAATTCGTACGCAAATAGCTACATTGTCGACACTAAAACCTCACAACGACAACAACATGTTTAATGACATTAATTTCATGATTTTTGGAACTGTTTTAGCATCATTTCCATTCTTACAACAGCCCACAATTCATCTCAATTTCAACTTGAATCAATGCACTTTACTTTCACTAAACGTTTGCAACAAGAATCAACATTCAACACACACAAATTCACTTCTAACACCAAAACTGTCCACGGTTTTGGACTGCCTATACACTTCATCATAATTCATTTCTTTAACACCTCAATTCACATATTCAACAAGCATACAATACACCATAATGTCCATAACAATAACAATCCAAATGTGACACAAAACAGTCCCTAAATCTCCCCTAAAACAGCCTCTTTTTCAAGGCTACAACACCCTTCCCACAATTTCATGATTTTTATCCATTTATCCAACTACAACACATTCAATCCATTTCCAATACATGTTGAAGAAGATAAAGCATGACTTCATTAGAACCTTCAACACACGGCTCATTTTCATTTCAAGAAAAACAGTCCAATATCCAACATGCAACATCACAACCAAACTTCTACAATCTTTGTTCATTTACCTATGTTGATACATATTCAATTCATCAACAATACATACAAAATGAAATCAATCATGAATTCACCTCACTCACGGCTCACTCTCTACTTCAACTACAACAACAATCCCGCAACAACATGCATGAACTATACATTCAAATCATCATACAACACAAGAACAATAAGCATTCTTACCTTTCAATCTTGTTCTTCACCTTGGCCGAAACTTCAACTCTATTTAGGTGCTACACTTTCTTGTTTCTTTTCAAAAACTACTACACCTTCTTATACACTAGATGAGGAGTAAAATTGGTGGAGAAAACTGGAATTTTTGAGCAATTTTGACCCCTCACTCTCGGCTAGCTCTAGGCCGAGAGCTTCTCTCTCTAGCTCTATAGTTTCTTGACTTTGTAATGTTGAAATGAGTTGTGTAATGAGGTATGAATCAGATTTTTACTATATGTATTTACCCCATGATTTGGACATGTGTCCCACTCAAATTTTTGGGTCAAAAACCATTGACCATTTCACTATAATACACGGCCAAACATGGCTTATAATAGTGGGTTGATTTTTGTTCCAAATACCACTTAATAATTTAACCATTGTTAATTTAATCCCATTTTGCTGCCCAAGAAGGCCTTACACGTTCCCCCAACTAAGCATGGGCAAAAATCTGATTTGTCATGTGTTTGTGGGGCCCACACGGCCACTAGTGAAAAATTTGTGAACATTTAAGTCTTAGTACTCAGCCCGACTTGCATTGTCCATATCTCCTTACCCCGATATCATTTTGACGAGCGGTTTGTTGCATTGAAAACTAGACTCGATGAAATTCATTTTAGGCTTTTGAAACATCTTAAAACTCCTCATATACTAGGAGATATGCCTCCTACAATATAGGCTAAAATTCGGGTCCGAGATTTTACTGAAATTGTTCTGATTCATTTCGTTTAACTTCTAATCCTCTTCCAACCTCATATAACCTCTTATACACATATATATACACACTTATATACATCAATAAAAATCCATATACACGTCTCAAAGGGTCCGGAGAATCACAATAACCTTAAACATAACTAGAGAACTCACAAAGCTTCAACGAAACTCCAATCGCAAAAGTATATTCCTATCTTTTGTCCATCTTCTATATCATTACTAATAATCTCAAATACTTTAAAAGGTCACTCACATCACCTCATATACATACTCATAACACGATTTCAAATCCTTTAGGTTACCATGTCATCTCGAGATACTTAAGACAACCATATATATAACGATATTCTTACTAACTCGATTAACTTTCCTTGAACCTTCTTAACTCATTATTTCTTGTTTTAATACAGTAGCACGGATTATTATGGAGTGTAACACAATGGACAAGAAATTGGGCATTAGAATTGCCCCAACCTTTGCCTCAGACCAATTGATGATCAATGATTGCCTCGATTTCTTTATCCTTGGCAGCGGGTGTCATAAAAATCCTCGCACGGCTGGCTTGAGCCCGACCCTCGTCTTCCTTGTCTTCAAAATATGACTTCAATTGACTAGCATGGAAGACGAGATAAATCTTCAAGTGATGGGGCATGTCCAACCGATAAGAGATCTTACCCACCTTGGCAACGATCTCAAAGGGACCCTCATAACGCCAAATCAAACTTTGATTCAAGCTCCTCAATGACTTGAACTGCCTCGGGTTGAGCTTGACCATGACTTTATCGCCAATCCTGTAATTAGTTGGACGACGTTTACAATCAGCAAACTTCTTAATTTTCCGAGCAGCCTTGTCAAGATATGACCTGGCCATATCGACTTGTTCCTCCCAGGCCTTAGCCATGTGATATGCCCCTGGATTCCAAAATTCAGCCCGAGCGAGCAATGATTGTGGTGTGTTGGGCTGCTGCCCAGTGGCCAATTCAAATAGATTCTTTCCCATCGATTCGCTACGCTGCATATTGTAGGAAAATTGGGCAGTGTCAAGCAACTTGGCACAATCCTTCTGATTGGCGCTAACAAAGTGTCGCAGACAGCGCGTTGATTCTCTCCGTTTGGTCATCGATTTGAGGGTCAAAACTGGTTGAAAAATGTAATTCAGACCCCAACAAACTGAACAGCTCCTTCCAAAATGCCCCAGTGAATCGTGGGTCTCGATCACTAATGATGTGCCTCGGCACGCCCCAATGCTTGACAACGTCCCTCAAGAATAGCGCTGTCTCCTTGGCTTTGCAACTAGCCGTGGTGGGGCTAAAAGTTGCATACTTTGAGAACCGATCAACCACCACCATAATTGTGCCAAAGCCCTCTGAATTGGGCAGACACATGATGAAGTCCATGGTGACGTTGTCCCATGGTCTCTCCGCTACGGGCAGTGGCTCGAGCAAACCCCCAAGCACCTTGCTCTCCGTCTTGTCTTGTTGGCACACAAGACATGTGCGAACATAGACCTCAATGTCATCTCGCATGCGCGGCCAGTAATACGATGACTCTAGCAACGCCATGGTACGCTTCTGCCCTGGGTGGCCTGCCCACGCCATGTCATGCCCCTCCTTGATCAGGGTGCACCTAAGACTGACCCATTGTGGCACATAAATGCGCCTGCCTGTGGTATAAAGAATACCGTCATCAGCCCAAAATTTCTTCGTCTTGCCTTGACTGGCCAAGAAAAGAAGCTGCTTCGCCACTGGATCATGATGCATGCCTTGTTTGATGGCATCAATAATATCGCTGCTGGTCGTGCTAACAATAGATGCTAGCACTGCCTTGCGACTTAATGCGTCGGCAACGACGTTGGCCTTCCCTGGCTTATATTCCAAAGTGTAATCAAATTCCGCTAAAAAATCTTGCCACCGAGCTTGCTTAAGTGACAATTTCTTTTGAGACTGAAAGTAACTTGTCGCCACGTTATCCGTTTTGACAATAAAGTATGCCCCTAGCAAGTAATGACGCCACGTCCTTAGGCAATGGACCACGGCCATCATCTCCTTCTCTTGGACAGTGTATCGCCGCTCTGCATCATTCAACTTTCGGCTTTCAAAAGCTATGAGGTGGCCCTCTTGCATAAGGACACCGCCAATAGAAAAATCGGATGCGTCGGTGTGAACTTCAAACACTTTGCTAATAACGGGGAGAGCCAAAACAGGTTCCTTTGTGATTGCCTCCTTGAGACCCTCAAATGCTTCTTGACACGAAGCTGTCCATTTCCAATCACGATTCTTCTTCAATAAATCAGTGAGTGGAGTCGCAATAGCTGAATAACCAAGAATGAATCGCCGATAATAATTGGCAAGGCCAAGAAAAGACCGAAGTTCGGTTACTTTCGTTGGAACTTCCCAATCTCGAATAGCGCTGATCTTGTCGCTATCCATCTGAATCTCTCCTTGGCTGATTGTATGGCCAAGGAATTGCACTTGTGGTTGGTCAAAGGTGCGTTTCTCCTTCTTGACACACAACTCATTTTCTCTAAGCACTTGGAAAACCTTGCGAAGGTGCTCCATGTGATCCTCCAAACTGTTGCTATACACCACAATGTCGTCAAGATGGATGACAACAAACTGATCCAAATATAGGTGGAAAAGCTTGTTCATCAAAGTGCAAAAAGTGGCAGGTGCGTTAGTCAAGCCGAATTGCATGACCAACCACTCAAATGCTCCATATCGAGTCACACAAGTTTTTGACTCGTCGCCCTCGGCTATGCGGACTTGATAGTAACCCTTCCTCAAATCCATTTTGGTAAACACCTTGGCTTGCCCCAAACGATCAAACAAATCTGCGATCAAAGGGATGGGATATTTATTTTTCACCGTGACCTTATTGAGAGCATGATAATCAATACATAACCGCAACGTCCCTTCTTTCTTCTTTTGGAACAAAACAGGGGCTCTAAACGGTGCGTTTGATGGGCGAATGTGCCCAGATTCAAGCAACTCCTTGAGCTGCTTTCTCAACTCTTCCAATTCAGGCGGCGCCATGCGATAAGGAGACATGGCAGGTGGCTTTGCCCCTGGAATTAGCTCGATTTGATGATCAACTTCCCTACGCGGGGGCAGCCGCTTACGAAGATCATCGGGCATTACATCCTTATTTTCATAAAGGACCTGTTGTACACATGGAGGCAGTACCTCCTCCTGTTTGGGACCGTTGTCATCCGCAACTGCTACAACGGCTGCGGATGGAGGCATCCCCTTTCTTGAAGCCTTTCACCAACTGCATTGTGGACAAGTGCACGGCCGCTTGATGCACACGACTCAGCGGCACGTCACAAGAACAGCCTGGATCTCGAATGAAAAGTTGGTTGAGACGCGGCGAGATAAATGCATTGATCTCATACCAAAAGTCCAGACCCAACGCAATGTCAAATACATCCATCGGGGCGACGGTAAAATCGGTGAATCCTTGCCAATCGCCTAGGACAAGATGGACTTTAGGGGCAAATCCATTCACGTCCGTAGGAAGACAATTGACAGTTTTCAACAATGAACCACTGGAAACATAAGAAAGGCTCAGTTCCTTTGCCTTCTCCTCCGTGATAAAATTATGTGTTGCACCGGTGTCTACCATGATGCGGACTGTTTGCCCTTCAATGTTGCCTCAACGAACAGTGACTCTCTTGGTTGCGATCTCGGTCTCCTTTGAAATCACGACCCTTGTGAGGAACAAATCTGTTTTTGTCCCTATCACCATAATCAACCTTGGCAGCAACAAACTTCCCTCGGTTGTCTTTAGCCTTGGCATTGTCGGTGCGAAAATCATTCAAAGACTCCGCCACCACAATGGCTTCATCAACATCTTCAACTTGAAACCTTTGTAACTCTTGTTTGGCCCAATTTTGGAGGCTATCCAAGAAGTAAAACAACAAATCCTCACTGGTCAGATTTGGGATTTGAAGAGTGAGCTTGGTGAACTCCTTCACGTACTCGCGGATGGAGGATGTTTGCTTGAGCTCCCTCAACTTTCGACGGGCCTCGTGCACAACATTTTGGGGGTAAAACTTCCGTTTTAACTCCCTCTTGAACTGCTCCCAATCGTCAATGGAGAGAGTCCCTTTCTCTATGTCCGCCTTTTTCCTACGCCACCACAACATGGCTGTGTCGCCCAAATACATGGTCGTTGTCCGAATCCGAGCAGATTCGTCAACAATGTTGACATGTTCGAAGTAAGCTTTCATTTTCCAAATGAAGTTCTCCACATCTTGAGCGTTCCTTTCACCCTTGAACTCATTGGGTTTAGGAACCTCTATGTGGGTTTCTCGAACATTTATAGGACCAGCACCATATGTGAGCTTGGCCACTTCCACTTGCGTTTTCAAGGACTCAACCTCCCCTTGCAAGTTGGACAGCGCCTCTATGAGCTTGAGCTCAAGGCTGGTCAACGCCTCCTTGTGCTCGTTGCTCTCCGTTTTGAGTTCTTTTTGGACTTCATCTAACCCATCAAGAGCTACTGATTCAAGAGTGCCAAAGTTGCCTTGCAAGGTGTCAAAACGTTGGTTCAAAGTGAGTAACCCAGCTTCTGTGTGGACGACTTTCTCCACCAGCGTGTTCGACAATAAACTTTGGCACACATCACCCAAAGGAGGGGGCTGAAATGCCAACCCCTCAGATGTAACAGCGGGTGGACCTCGAACTCTGCTTTTATCACGTTGTTTCTTCTGTTTTGTTACCTTTTTGGTAAGGGACTCGTCTCCACCATGATGCTCATCGTAAACAGCCTCTTCTTTGTTGTTGTTAGCCATGCTCGTTGCCTCGCTCTGATACCACTTGTCACGGCCCTAAATTCTAGGGCGTCGTGGGGCAGCCTTGATAGTCTCAATCACCACTCAATGCTTCAGTCCTCTTTGCAACCACTAGCACAAAACAGTGAATAAACAAGGCTAAACACACTCGAGAGAAGAACTGGAAAGAAAGAACACAGTTTGGGAGGAAAAGGCCTTTTTTCAATATATGTTGTGAGTAAATTTTACAAGTATGCAAGGTTATGTTGGCCCTAATGGCTTACACATTTATATAGCTGAAAATACATCCCTAAGGGGTTGTTTTTACACAGGGAAAAGGGCGCCTAAAATCTGTTTAAGCAAATGGGGAAACACTGGGGAAAGCAGTCAACCTTTCCCAAAACGGTAAGGCAGCATTGTGCCTTTTGTTGCAGGCACTGTGTTTGCCCCTGCTGGGCAGTGGCAATAATCCACCCATGGCTGTGCTACCTAGGCATTAATTGCTTTCCATGGCTGCACAAGGCACCTCCCAAGCACGTTAACTCCTTGGCACATGGTTTTTGACTTGTGCAAGGCTGATTTGAATTTTCCCATTGTGCCAAAGGCGGATTGTTTGGCGCGAACAAGGGCGGGGCGGCACACTAGTTGCAAAGAGGGATAAAGCATTGAGTGGTGATTGAGACCATCAAGGCTGCCCCACGACGCCTTAGAATTTAGGCCCGTGACAACATACGCCACCACAACATGGCTGTGTCGCCCAAATACATAGTCGTTGTCCGAATCCGAGAAGATTCGTCAACAATGTTGACATGTTTGAAGTAAGCTTCCATTTTCCAAATGAAGTTTTCCACATCTTGAGCATTCCTTTCACCCTTGAATTCCTTGGATTTAGGAAACTCTATGCGGGTTTCTCGAACATTAATAGGACCAGCACCATTTGTGAGCTTGGCCAAGCCACCCCAAATCAGGCCAAGAGAGTCACTGTTCGTTGAGGCAACATTGAAGGGCAAACCAGTCCGCATCATGGTGGACACCGGTGCAACACATAATTTTATCACGGAGAAGAAGGCAAAGGAACTGAGCCTTTCTTATGTTTCCAGTGGTTCATTGTTGAAAATTGTCAATTGTCTTCCTACGGACGTGAATGGATTTTCCCCTAAAGTCCATCTTATCCTAGGCGATTGGCAAGGATTCACCGATTTTACCATCGCCCCGATAGAGGTATTTGACATTGTGTTGGGTCTGGACTTTTGGTATGATCAATGCATTTATCTCGCCGCGTCTCAACCAACTTTTCATTCGAGATCCAGGCTGTTCTTGTGACGTGCCGCTGAGTCGTGTGCATCAAGCGGGCGTGCACTTGTCCGCAATGCAGTTGGTGAAAGGCTTCAAGAAAGGGGAACCAACCTTCCTTGCAGCCCTTGTAGCGGTTGCGGAGGACAGCAGTCCCAAACAGGAGGAGGTACTGCCTCCATGTGTACAGCAGGTCCTTTATAAAAATAAGGACGTAATGCCCGACGAGCTTCTTAAGCGGCTGCCCCCGCATAGGGAAGTTGATCATCAAATTGAGCTAATTCCAGGGGCAAAGCCACCTGCCATGTCTCCTTATCGCATGGCGCTACCTGAATTGGAAGAGTTGAGAAAGCAGCTCAAGGAGTTGCTTGAATCTGGGCACATTCGCCCATCAAACGCATCGTTTGGAGCCCCTATTTTGTTCCAAAAGAAGAAAGAAGGGACGTTGCGGTTATGTATTTATTATCGTGCTCTCAATAAGGTCACGATGAAAAATAAATATCCCATCCCTTTGATCGCAGATTTGTTTGATCGTTTGGTGCAAGCCAAGGTGTTTACCAAAATGGATTTGAGGAAGGGTTACTATCAAGTCCACATAGCCGAGGGCGACGAGTCAAAAACAACTTGTGTGACTCGATATGGAGCATTTGAGTGGTTGGTCATGCCATTCGGCTTGACTAACGCACCTGCCACTTTTTGCACTTTGATGAACAAGTTTTTCCACCTATATTTGGATCAGTTTGTTGTCATCCATCTTGACGACATTGTGGTGTATAGCAACAGTTTGGAGGATCACATTGAGCACCTTCGCAAGGTTTTCCAAGTGCTTAGAGAAAATGAGTTGTGCGTCAAGAAAGAGAAATGCACCTTTGCCCAACCATAAGTGCAATTCCTTGGCCATACAATCAGCCAAAGAGAGATTCGGATGGATAGCGACAAGATCAGCGCTATTCGAGATTGGGAAGTTCCAACGAAAGTAACCGAACTTCGGTCTTTTCTTGGCCTTGCCAATTATTATCGGCGATTCATTCTTGGTTATTCAACTAGCGGCTCCACTCACTAATTTATTGAAGAAGAATCGTGATTGGAAATGGACAGCTTCGTGTCAAGAAGCATTTGAGGGTCTCAAGGAGGCAATCACAAAGGAACCTGTTTTGGCTCTCCCCGATGTCACCAAAGTGTTTGAAGTTCACACCGACGCATCCGATTTTGCTATTGGCGGTGTCCTTATGCAATAGGGCCACAACATAGCTTTTGAAAGCCGAAAGTTGAATGATGCGGAGCGGCGATACACTGTCCAAGAGAAGGAGATAACGGTTGTGGTCCATTGCCTAAGGACGTGGCGTTATTACTTGCTAGGGGCACACTTTATTGTCAAAACGGATAATGTAGCGACAAGTTACTTTCAGTATCAAAAGAAATTGTCACCTAAGCAAGCTTGGTGGCAAGATTTTTTGGCGGAATTTGATTACACTTTGGAATATAAGTCAGGGAAGGCCAACGTCGTTGCCGACGCATTAAGTCGCAAGGCAGTGCTAGCATCTATTGTTAGCACGACCAACAGTGATATTATTGATGCCGTCAAGCAAGGAATGCAGCATGATCCAATGGCGAAGCAGCTTCTTGTCTTGGACAGTCAAGGCAAGACGAAGAAATTTTGGGCTGATGATGGTATTCTTTATACCACAGGCAGGCGCATTTATGTGCCAAAATGGGGCAATCTTAGGCGCACCCTGATCAAGGAGGGGCATGACACGGCGTGGGCAGGCCACCCAGGGCAGAAGCGTACCATGGCGTTGCTAGAGTCATCGTATTACTGGCCGCGCATGCGAGATGACATTGAGGTCTATGTTCGCACATGTCTTGTGTACCAACAAGACAAGACATAGAGCAAGGTGCCTTGGGGTTTGCTCGAGCCACTGCCCGTAGCAGAGAGACCATGGGACAGCGTCACCATAGACTTCATCACGTGTCTGCCCAATTCAGAGGACATTGGCACAATTATGGTGGTGGTTGATCGGTTCTCAAAGTATGCAACTTTCAGCCCCACCACGGCTAGTTGCAAAGCCAAGGAGGCAGCAAGGCTATTCTTGAAGGACGTCAAGCATTGGGGCGTGCCGAGGCACATCATTAGTGATTGAGACCCACGATTCACTGGGGCATTTTGGAAGGAGCTGTTCAGTTTGTTGGGGTTTGAATTACATTTTTCAGCCAGTTTTCACCCTCAAACTGACGGCTAAACGGAGAGAGTCAACGCGCTGTTGAAGTGCTATCTGCGGCACTTTGTTAGCGCCAATCAGAAGGATTGGGCCAAGTTGCTTGACACTGCCCAATTTTCCTACAATCTGCAGCGTAGCGAATCGACGGGAAGGAATCTATTTGAATTGGCCACTAGGCAGCAGCCCAACACACCACAATCATTGCTCGCTCGGGCTGAATTGCGGAATCCAGGGGCATATCATATGGCCAAGGCCTGGGAGGAACAAGTCGATATGACCAGGTCATATCTTGACAAGGCTCCTCGAAAAATGAAGAAGTTTGCTGATTGTAAATGTCATCCAACTAATTACAGGATTGGCGACAAAGTCATGGTCAAGCTCAGTGTTGTGAAAGGCAAGCGCCATTTCGCCCAAGGCGAGAGGCGTGGCATTGCTGCCTTTTAGGGCTGTGGCGAGCTCACCTTCAAAAGGCGAGCCAAAGGCGC
The DNA here is from genome assembly GCF_019175385.1 of Lycium barbarum. Taxonomy (NCBI): domain Eukaryota; kingdom Viridiplantae; phylum Streptophyta; class Magnoliopsida; order Solanales; family Solanaceae; genus Lycium; species Lycium barbarum. Next base: position 1,615,813 of record NC_083348.1, on the reverse strand, counting down.
TAATGGCGCCGAGGCGAGGCGCCACTTGTGGCGAGGTGACAGTGGGTATTTAAAAAAAAACAATTAAAAGTTGAAGACTTAAATGAAAACAACGGCTAGGGTTTTTTTTTTGCCTCTCTTCTCCTTCAAGCTTTTCAGGTACGCTCTCTTTCTCCTTCTTCTTCTTCAGTTCTTCTTTCTTCCTCCTCTGTTTTCTTCTTCTTCTGTTCTTTTTTTTTTCCGGCGACTTCTGCAAATTTTTTTTTCCTCCTTCTATTCTCTTCTTCTTTTTCTATTTTCTCCTCTGTTTTTTTTTTTCAACTGCCAGTGAGGCAGTGACTGTATTTTCTCCTCTGTTTTTTCTGTTCAATAATTATTGAGTCATTGACTCATTCAAGTTCTAAACTTTTAGAATCTACTATCTACTTTTCATTTTTGAATTGAAATATTTGCTAATATGTTATTTCTAGTAAGATTTTGATTATTTATATATGCAATTAAATATTTTAATTTTTTGGTATTTATTGGCGCCGCACTTCAAAAAGGCGAGCGCCTCGCCGCTCGCCTCGCCTTAAGGCGAGGCAGGCCCTTGTCGCGCCGTCCAAAACACTGGTCAAGCTCAACCCGAGGCAGTTCAAGTCATTGAGGAGCTTGAATCAAAGTTTGATTCGGCGTTATGAGGGTCCCTTTGAGATCATTGCCAAGGTGGGCAAGATCTCTTATCGGTTGGACATGCCCCATCACTTGAAGATTTATCCCGTCTTCCATGCTAGTCAATTGAAGCCATATTTTGAACACGAGGGTCGGGCTCAAGCCAGCCGTGCAAGGATTTTTACGACACCCGCTGCCAAGGACAAAGAAATCGAGGCAATCATTGATCATCAATTGGTCCGAGGCAAAGGTTGGGGCAATTCTAATGCCCAATTTCTTGTCCATTGGAAGGGACAATCACCCGAGGAGGCAACATGGGAAAAATACGAAGACATATGGCAGTTCAAGGATAAAGTTCACGAATTTTTGCAGTTGTGTGGCGCCGCGGTCATCGCCAAAACAGTTGAGGGAGAGTGTGCCGGCCCGCCCTTGTCCGCGCCAAACAATCCGCCTTTGGCGCCATGGGAAAATTCAAATCAGCCTTGCACAAGTCAAAAACCATGTGCCAAGGAGTTAACGTGCTTGGGAGGTGCCTTGTGTAGCCATGGAAGCAATTAATGCCTAGGGAGCACAGCCATTGGCGGATCAATGCCACTGCTCAGCAGGGGCAAACACAGTGCCTGCCAACAAGAGGCACAATGCTGCCTTACCGCTTTGGGAAAGGTTGACTGCTTTCCCCAATGTTTCCCCATTTGCTTAAACAGATTTTAGGCGCCCTTTTCCCCTTGTAAAAACAACCCCTTAGGGATGTATTTTCAACTATATAAACGTGTAAGCCATTAGGGCCAACATAACCTTGCATACTTGTAAAATTTACTCACAACATATATTGAAAAAGGGCCTTTGCCTCCCAAACCGTATTCTTTCTTTCCAGTTCTTTTCTTGAGTGTGTTTAGCCTTGTTTATTCATTGTTTTGTGCTAGTGGTTGCAAAGAGGGCTGAAGCATTGAGTGGTGATTGAGACCATCAAGGCTACCCCACGACGCCTTAGAATTTAGGGACAAAAACAGATTTGTTCCTCACAAGGAAGGCAAGTGATAGGGCAAAATGAAATAAAAGGAACTTAGGTAATAACTAGCGGGTAATTTACTTATTGGACTCAAATGTAAAAGGTAATAACTAGCGGGTAATTTACTAACTCAACTCCCATGTACAACTCTGGAAACATAGAGTACTACACCCATAACTGCTCTATTTCTAGATCATATCACCGTCTACGTATCTAATAAGTGGTGGATGTTCATTAATCCAAACAACATAAATGTAAACATGAATATTTAGTGGTGGATGAAGATGCAGATGCTTTCATTAAAATTTCTACTATTGAGAAAAGTGAGTCCAACTCACATTCGTCGTCCGTTTTCACTTTAATTTTAAAACAAAATTGTGGGCCCCACCCATGTAAATTAAACAAAACAACTAATATAAAAAAAATGTGGGCCCCATAATTCTATGATATATATATCCGTTCCAATTTTTTTAAAACTTTGTGGCCCCATATATATTAAACAACAACTAATATTAAAAACATAGTGCCAAATTAATAATGTCAAAAAAAAAGTGCACCCCATATTAAAAAATCAAATAATATTCATGTAATTTTCAAAATATATCATTAAGTCAATAATGATGGATTCATTGCCACATGCGTATTCGTAGCAAACACTAATATAATAAAGTTTTAAATACGGAGCATAAACTACAATAAGAAAAGTGAGTCCAACTCATTTTCGTCGTCCGTCTCCATTTTTTTTTAATGTGGGCCCCATAATTCTATGATATATATATATCCGTTCCAATTTTTTTTAAAACGTTGTGCGCCCCATATATATTAAACAACAACTAATATTAAAAACATAGTGCCAAATTAATAATGTCAAAAAAAAAGTGCACCTCATATTAAAATATCAAACAATATTCATGTAATTTTCAAAGTATCTTATTAAGTCAATAATAATGGATTCATTGCCACGTGTGTATTCGTAGCAAACACAAATATAATAAAGTTTTAAATACGAAACACAAACTAGTTTAAGAAAAGTGAGTCCAACTCATTTTCGTCATCCGTTTCCAATTTAATTTTTTTTAAATTGCGAGCCCCACCCATATATATTAAACAAAACAACTAATATAAAAACAAAAAGTGGGCCCCATAATTCTATGGTATATATATATCCGTTCAAATTTTTTTTTAAAAGTTGTGGGCTCCATATATATTAAACAACAACTAATATTAAAAAATAGTGCAAATTAATAATGTCAAAAACAAAAGTGCACCTCATATTCAAAAATCAAACAATATTCATGGAATTTTCAAAGTATCTCATTAAGTCAATAATGATGGATTCATTGCCACGTGCGTATTCGTAGCAAACACTAATATAATAAAGTTTTAAATACGGAGCACAAACTACAATGTTATATTAATCGTGTTTTGAACAGAAAAAAAATTGTGGACCCCATAATTCTATGGTATATATATATATATATATATTCGTTCCAATTTAAAAAAAAATTGTGGGCCTCATATATATTAAACAACAACTAATATTAAAAAAATAGTGCAAATTAATAATGTCAAAAAAAAGTGCACCCCATATTAAAAAATCAAACAATATTCATGTAATTTCCAAAGTATCTCATTAAGTCAATAATGATGGATTCATTGCCACATGCGTATTCGTACCAAACAAATATAATAAAGTTTTAAATACAGAGCACAAACTACAATGTTATATTAATCGCGTTTCATGTAATTTCCAAAGTATCTCATTAAGTCAATAATGATGGATTCATTGTCATATGCGTATTCGTAGCAAACACTAATATAATAAAATTTTAAATACGAAGCACAAACTACAATGTTATATTAATCGTGTTTTGAACATAGTAACCCATGTGTGTGTGTGTGTGTGTGTGTGTGTATATATATCCAAAAGGGTGGGTCTCATACTAAACAACACCAAACAATATAAAAATAAAAATAAAAAAAGAAGAAACTATAAGAAGCATGGGTTTAGACCCATGTTTCGTCGTCCGTTGTCCCTTAAAAAAAGGGTGGGCCCATACCTAAATAACACCGAGCAATAAAAAAAAAAGTGAAACTCACCATCTCCAAACTGATAGGAAAAAGAAAGTGGACCCTATATTATTAAAATCAAGCAATATAAAAAAAAAAAAAAAAAAAAAAAAAAGGTAAACCCCATATTCAAAAAATATAATGTTAGAAAAAAGTGTTGGTTTTGTATTTTGTAGCAAACACTAATATAATAAAGTTTTAGATACGGAGCACAAAATACAATGTTATATTAATTGTGTTTTGAACATAGTATATGTATATATATTATATGCATAAAAATAGTACAAACTAATAATGTCCAAAAAAAAAAAAGTGCATCCCATAAAGGGTGGACATCATATTAAACAACATCAAGCAATATAAAAAAAAACAGTAATAATGAAAAAAAATTGGAAACCCACCATCTCCAAACTCACTATAAAAAAAAAAAAAAAAAAAAAAAGTGGACCCCATATTAACAAAATCAAACAATATCAAAAACAAAAAGTGAACCCCATATTAAAAAAAATAATGCAAAAAAAAGTGCAGACTTTGTATTCGTAGTAAACACTAATGTACTAAAGTTTTAGATACAAAGTACAAACTACAATGTTATATTAATCGTGTTTTAAAAATAGTGTGTGTGTGTATATATATATATGCATAAAAATAGTGCAAATTAATAATGTAAAAAAAAAGTGCACTCCATATTAAAAAATAAAAAACAATATTCATGTAATTTTCAAAGTATCTCATTAAGTCAATAATGATGGATTCATTGCCACGTGCGTATCAATCCATTAGCGGGAGCAAATAAAATTGTCTTTCTTCAAAAAGTTAAGTAGCCAAACCATACAGTTTTCTTTCTTTTTTTATATTAGCCTGAGATCTAATTCAGATATTAAACTGTTGTATTTGCTATTCCGCCATGTCATTTATTTGTTATGTTCACTAAAATAAATATATTTAAAATATTTACATTTTAAAATAACATAGAATTTAATTACTTTTTTATTTTGATCAAATAATGAATAAGTTAATTTAGTCAAATTATAATTCTAATCGGCGTTTTCTTAAAAAACCATGCAAAAGACAACATGACAAGTAAAATGAGCTAAACCGAGAATTTGAATTAGAATTATCCAAATCAAAATTTGATAAAAAAATAATAAGTATTTTACACCTTTAAATTAATCGAATTAAAATTTAAAGTATCATTGCCACGTGCGTATTCGTAGCAAACACTAATATAATAAAGTTTTAAATACGGAGCACAAACTACAATAAGAAAAGTGAGTCCAACTCATTTTCGTCGTCCGTCTCCATTTTTTTTTAATGTGGGCCCCATAATTCTATGATATATATATATCCGTTCCAATTTTTTTTAAAATGTTGTGGGCCCCATATATATGAAACAACAACTAATATTAAAAACATAGTGCCAAATTAATAATGTCAAAAAAAAAGTGCACCTCATATTAAAATATCAAACAATATTCATGTAATTTTCAAAGTATCTTATTAAGTCAATAATAATGGATTCATTGCCACGTGTGTATTCGTAGCAAACACAAATATAATAATGTTTTAAATACGGAGCACAAACTACATTAAGAAAAGTGAGTCCAACTCATTTTCGTCATCCGTTTCCAATTTAATTTTTTTTAAATTGCGGGCCCACCCATATATATTAAACAAAACAACTAATATAAAACAAAAGTGGGCCCCATAATTCTATGGTATATATATATATCCGTTCAAATTTTTTTTAAAAAGTTGTGGGCTCCATATATATTAAACAACAACTAATATTAAAAAATAGTGCAAATTAATAATGCAAAAAACAAAAGTGCACCCCATATTCAAAAATCAAACAATATTCATGTAATTTTTCAAAGTATCTCATTAAGTCAATAATGATGGATTCATTGCCACGTGCGTATTCGTAGCAAACACTAATATAATAAAGTTTTAAATACGGAGCACAAACTACAATGTTATATTAATCGTGTTTTGAACAAAAATAAATTGTGGACCCCATAATTCTATGGTATATATATATATATATATATATATATATTCGTTCCAATTTTAAAAAATAATTGTGGGCCCCATATATATTAAACAACAACTAATATTAAAAAAATAGTGCAAATTAATAATGTCAAAAAAAAGTGTACCCCATATTAAAAAATCAAACAATATTCATGTAATTTCCAAAGTATCTCATTAAGTCAATAATGATGGATTCATTGCCACATGCGTATTCGTAGCAAACAAATATAATAAAGTTTTAAATACAGAGCACAAACTAAAATGTTATATTAATCGTGTTTCATGTAATTTCCAAAGTATCTCATTAAGTCAATAATGATGGATTAATTGTCATATGCGTATTCGTAGCAAACACTAATATAATAAAAATTTAAATACGAAGCACAAACTACAAAGTTATATTAATCGTGTTTTGAACATAGTAACTCATGTGTGTGTGTGTGTATATATATATCCAAAAGGGTGGGTCTCATACTAAACAACATCAAACAATATAAAAATAAAAAAAAAAAACTATATGAAGCATGGGTTTAGACCCATGCTTCGTCGTCCGTTGTCCCTTAAAAAAAGGGTGGGCCCATACTAAATAACACCGAGCAATAAAAAAAAAGTGGAACTCACCATCTCCAAACTCATAGGAAAAAAAAAGTGGACCCTATATTATTAAAATCAAGCAATATAAAAAAAATAAAGGTAAACCCCATATTAAAAAAATATAATGTTAGAAAAAAGTGTTGGTTTTGTATTTTGTAGCAAACGCTAATATAATAAAGTTTTAGATACGGAGCACAAACTACAATGTTATATTAATTGTGTTTTGAACATAGTATATGTATATATATTATATGCATAAAAATAGTACAAACTAATAATGTCCAAAAAAAAAAAAAGTACATCCCATAAAGGGTGGACATCATATTAAACAACATCAAGCAATATAAAAAAAAACAGTAATAATAAAAACAAATTGGAAACCCACCATCTCCAAACTCACTGTAAAAAAAAAAAAGTGAACCCCATATTAACAAAATCAAACAATATCAAAAAAAAAAAAGTGAACCCCATATTAAAAAAAATAATGCAAAAAAAAGTGCAGACTTTGTATTCGTAGTAAACACTAATGTACTAAAGTTTTAGATACAAAGTACAAACTACAATGTTATATTAATCGTGTTTTGAACATAGTGTGTGTGTGTGTATATATATATATATATATATATATATATATATATATGCATAAAAATAGTGCAAATTAATAATGTAAAAAAAAAAGTGCACTCCATATTAAAAAATAAAAAACAATATTCATGTAATTTTCAAAGTATCTCATTAAGTCAATAATGATGGATTCATTGCCACGTGCGTATCAATCCATTAGTGGGAGCAAATAAAATTGTCTTTCTTCAAAAAGTTAAGTAGCCAAACCATACAGTTTTCTTTCTTTTTTTGTATTAGCCTGAGATCTAATTTAGATATTAAATTGTTGTATTTGCTATTCTGCCATGTCATTTATTTGTTATATTCACTAAAATAAATATACTTAAAATATTTACATTTTAAAATAACATAGAATTTAATTACTTTTTATTTTGATCAAATAATGAATAAGGTAATTTAGTCAAATTATGATTCTAATCGACTTTTTCTTAAAAAACCATGCAAAAGACAACATGACAAGTAAAATGAGCTAAACCGAGAATTTGAATTAGAATTATCCAAATCAAAATTTGATAAAAAATAATAAGTATTTTACACCTTTAAATTAATCGAATTAAAATTAAAAGTATCAACTGATGCTTAAATATTACTATTTTTTTTTATCTCAAAGAGCTGAAAATAGTTTCCTTTTAAACAAGTCTTCTCTTTTAAAAAATATTAATAAATTTTCCGATTTTGTATTCGTAACAAACATTAATATATTAAAATTTTATATATGGAGCACAAACTACAATGTTATATTAATCATGTTTTAAACATAATATATATATATATATATATATATATATATATATATATATATATATATATATATATATATATATATATAATCACTATTCAAAGACAACTACATGCATTATAATCTAAAGTGTTGGGCCCGTGCACAGCACGGGCATAGACTGTCTAGTATTAACATGAAATCAGTGTTTGTGGAAATGGATGAAGAAGAATTGAAGGAATATATTGTGATAAAAAGAGAAGGCAAAAAAAAAAAACCACTCTCACTGTGCCCCATATATATTGTGTTTATCTTTTCAAACAAAATCAAACCCATTTCTCAAAGAATCGACATGTATAACCCTAAACTGCAAACAGTGAATCGTTTATTCACTAATAAACAGATAGTAATACCTTCTTCACATGGACCGACCGCCTAGCAGGGATTCCTTCACAATCCAAGTGGGTTCTATATTTCACTTGCTTGAAGTTGGACACAGTGTTCGAGACCTAAGAATTGAGAAAATCAAACAATTTTACTCTTAAAATCAAGCAAAATTACTGAAGTGCCATTTCTCTTTTACATGGATATAAGCTGTTCCAAAATCCTAACCATAATTATTTAGGCTACTTACCCACTTAATTACAAAGTATAACGATAATTTATCAATTACAGCAAAATAATTGGAAAACTAAGGAATTACGCTTGCATGTCTGGATTAAAACTAGTTTGACTTTTGTTTGGCCAAGTGATTACTTGATTAATAAGAAAATGGTGTAATTGGAAGGGTAATTACGCTCTCCAATTCTCAAAGGGAGCTAAGAAGTGAGTGTAATTACAGGGTTACTTTTAATTTTTTTAATTTTATTTTTCTTTCTTTTATATTTGTAAGTAGGGGTGTACAAAAAAAATCGACAAACCGCATCAAACCGATAAACCGAGTCAAACCGGGAAAAAAAACCGACTAGTGATTTGGTTTGGTGTTGAAAAAAAACAGGACCATAATTAGTTAGGTTTGATTTTAGCTAAAAAAAAGTCAAATCGAACCAAACCAACCCGACTTTACATGTATTCAATTTTTAAACATTTTATACATAAAAAGATTTAGTTGTAATGTAATTTATAAATATTTCTTAAATTTTTTGTCTTTTATCATATTATTTCAAGGTTGAACTTAGAATTTTGAATGTTAATAAGTTTTATATCCCCTGGAAGGTGACTCAAATAAAGTACAATCAAAACCAACTCAACACTAATGCTAACAAAATAAATTCAATTCTAAGACTAGGAATGACAATAATGTTGAAATATATTCTTTAGTTTTGCATAATTGGTTTACAGAGTGAAAATACATAACTTAATTTTTTCTTTGTCATGTGATTAATACTTATTAGCCGTACTTATTTTAGTATTTTTAGATATGGTCTTTATGGCTTATTAATTAGCAATATTTATTTTAACCGGTTCTATTATTTTTTTTGTTGAATATTTTAATACAATGTCATCACTCATCTCACATTTTGCGCTATTTTCTTAAGAAACACCTTAATTATATAGTTGTATCTTAATAGGACTAAAGAAATATTTAAGTAAAAATTATATGTTTTGTATGAAGACTTTTCCCAAAAAAAACCCGAGAAAACCCGAAGTTTGTTGGTTTGGTTTGATTTATAAATTTAAAAACCTGACGTAATTGGTTTGGTTTAGTATTTGAAAAATTCGAACCAACCCGATTCATGTACACCCCTATTTGTAGGTATTACCTTATTTTTTATTTTAAATTTTTTCATTATTTTTATTTTTAAAATTATATTTATCTTCTTATATTATTTATTTTTCATTTCCTTTCTTCTTATTTCCGAATGTTTACTTCTTGATAGCTCCCCTACGTTTGCCATTGAGACAGTTTGAACAAACATTTGAGAGCAGGAACAATATTTAAAAAGGTTTCGCTTTTGTAATATTGAAAACAAACAGTAGATTACTCAAAACAATACTATAGCCAAAGTGCTACACGCAAAGTGTAACTATGTTTTGTTAATTATCTATATTATATAATATCGTCTTCACCAAGTTCAGTTTTCAAAAGAGGAATAGAAACTTATTGTCTATGACATAAATGAAAATGAATGAGTATTGATTCATTAATCCAACCAATTCAGTAGCTTGGTTTAAGCCTGTTATCCGGTTTGAATCGGACCGGACCGGTAATCGGTTAATAAACCGGCCGGTTTCTGGTTTAAAAACCGGAACCGGCCACCGGTTCCGGTTTAACCGGTTAAAAAATCAAAACCGGACCGGTCCGGTTCGAAACTATCCAAAACTTTTTTTTTTTGTTTTTTGTATAGTATATATATATATATATTATAGTATTTATCAGTATATTATAGGTATATTTACATATGTTATATAAGTTTATAAGTAAAATTTATATATTTACTGACTAACAACAATACAGCATATACATATATATATATATATATATATATATATATATATATATATATATATATATGTTTAAGTTATATGTATACTTATAACTTATATATTATAACTTAAGTTATTTATAGCTTAATTTTTTTCTAAGTTTATAAATTCGTATTTTATAAATTAAGTATATTTATATTATAAGTATATTTTAGTTATTTTTCAAGTATATAACTTTCTAGTTTTTAATTTAAGTAGATGTATATTATAAGTATATTCTTAGTATATTTTAGATATATTCCTAACTTAATATAAGTAAAAATATGAACACAAGTTACTAGAAGAAAGCTCAATGAGTCATATATTTTATTCATTCTTGGATAACATTTATTTGCAAGTTATAGTTTTTTTTTAACTTGCAAATAATACATGAGTTGCAAAAAAATAGTAGAATAATAAAATCACCAATTGTCAATCATTTGGTTAATTTCCCTCATATCATATTCGGCCATGGAGATATCTTCAAAGTCTTCCATTTGGTCCGCTCCACTTGCTATCAAATCTTCAATCTCTTCCTCTTCGCCTTCCACCACTTCTAAGTTTTGGTTGCGTTGCTCCGATCTAATCCAATCGCGAATGCACACTAGTACTTGCAAGCTAAATCCGGATAATGAGTGTCTATGGTCTCCAATTTGTTGTCTTCCTTGGCTAAATGCACTCTCCGAAGCCACGTTTGATATTTGAACCGTAAGGATATCTCGAGCCATTCTTAAAAGTATCGGATGACTTGCTTTGTATTTCTTCCACCATGCTAAGACGTCTAAATCATCTAGTTCCTTGATATCCACATTTGGCTACATCAAATAAAAGTGATATTCATCAAAGTTTGCATTACAAGAAGGAGTTGGATGTGAATGTAAAACTTTTTAAATGCGACAAACCCGACAAGTCATTTTTGCTACTTCGAGAAGTAGTAGGGCATGGAGCAACGAATGTAGCATTTTCTTCCAAATTAGAATAATAATTAAAAACTTTTCTAAACTTGGCATCAATAGCAAGCTCGGCTTCAGCTAAAGATGGTTCAACTCCCTCTTCAATTTCTAAAAATGTATAAATTTGATTAACCAATATTCTAGTATAAGACATTTTTAAACAAGGATTTAAAAGAGAACCCAATATAAATAAAGTTGGGATGGGAAAAAAATACTTCTTAAATTTTATTGTCATATTAAAAATAGCCGCTTGATAACCGGATTTATTTTTATACTCTTGTAAAACTCTAGATATTTCCGCTAAGTAGGCTAAAATTCTAGTTACCGTGGGATAGAATTGTCTAGAAAAAGCAAGAGTTGCGTTATAAAATTTTTGTAAGAGTTCAACACATTCCTTAACATCTTCCCAATCCGTAATATTGAACCAATCATCATTATTAATATTATATTTATTGTGAATTTATTGTATGAGAATCCTATACTCATATGCTTGTTGTAGCATAATGTAAGTGTAGTTCCACCTAGTCTCAATTTCTACTTGAATTTTCCTAGGTCTAAGGCTATTTTCCACACAAGAATTCTTAAAATCTTTCAGTCTTCCCCTATTAGCATTACAAAAAAGAAACACAACCGCATCTTTAACTTTTTTAATAGAATTTTCAAAACACACAAGACCATCTTTAACATCTAAGTTTAAAATGTGACAACTACATCTTACATAAAAAATATTTTTTAGCGGAGGGTTTAATTCCCTTGTTAAAAGACCAACCGCCTTTGTATTATTAGAAGCATTATCTAAAGCAATACAAAGTGTTTTTCTATAAATGTTAAAAAATCTCATAATAGTAGACATTGAATCCGCTAAAAATTTTCCATCATGACGACCTTTCCCTTCATCATATCAAAAAGTTATAATTCTTTTTTGCATAACCCAATTATCATCAACCTAATGACATGTAATAGCAAAAAAATCTAACTTGTTAAGACCAAGACCCAAATCAGCGGTAAGAGAAACATTACAATTTAAATAATTAAATACATGACGCAAATAAAATCTATATTTTTTATACAAATCTATAACATCCGCTCTACAAGTACTTCTAGGAATACCCTCAAATAACGGATTATAACAACGTTGAATGTAAGTAACAAACCCCAAACCCGAAGGAAAGGAAAATGGTAAACAATCATAAGCTACCATTTTAGCTATTTCTACACGCTCTTTGTTCTTATCATACTTAAAAATTTTACCGGTTCGTGGGTCTATCGTCATTTGAATACCCCCCACATTTGAACCCGTTTGCTCTCCCCAAACATCCATATGTTTCTTTCTCATATGACCATTTAGTGTACCCATTCCACCATCCTTACTAGTTTCTCGCCTAAAAGCAAATACTTGTCCACATATGCTACATTTAGCTGTTTGACTTTCCTTATCCTTAGTCATAAATTTTCAAATTTTAGTGATTGGCTTACGAGTTCTAGGCGGTTTGTCTTGTGTATGTGAATGTTGCATTGCCTCATGATCTAAAAGTGGATTATTTCCACCAATATCAATACCTAAATTAGGTGTTTCTTCCACAAATGTTGCCTCATTATACCCAATCCTAACAATACCAATACTACCGGCACCACGTCTAAATCTCTTCGCCATTATTAAATAGAATTAACTTAAATCACACTATTAAATAGAATTAATTTAAATCACACTCAAATAAATCACAAGAAAATAAATTGCAACAAATTAAATTGCGAAAAATAAAGATAGAGTTGGAACGAAGGTGTAACACCTCGTAACTTCAGACGAAAGTTTGACTCATAAGATGATAATATAATGGAACCAATATGAGGATTATAGGAAGTGTTTTGAAAACCAATTAAGTCATAAGAAATGTCTTTGGGCAAAGCAAAGTTGAAAACCACTCTACGGAGCATGTTTGCAAGAGAGTTTATAGAAGGTCATACTTCCAACGATTATAACCCCATTATTAATTTGGAATTTGGGAAAACATCCTTGATCAAAGTTGTAGCCCTTTGAAATAGCTTTCCAACGGTATATTATGGAGGTCAAACGGACATCTTTGCAAAGAGTTATGCCCATTTTACTGAAGCCTGTCTTCGCTGGAAAATGGGTGACTTCGACGGGAAGATCGACGTTTCGTCGATCTGATCGACGGTTCGTCGATCTGATCGACGGTTCGTCCTTTGAACCGTCGATTCTGCATTGTTCACTGGAAATTTGACCAATTCGACGGAGCAGATCGACGCTCCGTCGATCTGATCGACGGTTCGTCCTTTGAACCGTCGATTGTGCATTGTTCACTGGAAATTTGACCAATTCGACGGAGCAGATCGACGCTCCGTCGATCTGATCGACGGTTCGTCGTTTGAACCGTCGTTTGGTCCGTTAAGTACGTTTTCGGGTCAAAAGTCGGGTTTACGCGTTTTAAGCTATATTTAGGACTTGGGGTTATTTCCCCAGCCTCCCCATTCACGAAAATACTCTCTAAACTCATAGAGAACAAGTCCCAAATCTCAAGATCTTCCAAGGTAAGTTTCTATCATGATTCTAGATTGAATCCAAGTCCCTAATCCCGTTCTAACTTGAGTAAACCCTTCTAATCTATAGAGTTATGATTGGAACATTATAGTTGGAGGTGAAAACCCTAGAACCCGAACTCAAGAGGATTGGACTTCGAAAAGGTAATGTTTCTACTCTCTGAACATTTATAGTTGTGAATTGATGAGTTCTTGGGAGAATAGTAAATGGGTTTGATAAAGAGGATTATATGAACAATGCTAGAGTTTTGGATTGTTGACTTGGGATTGTTGTATTCATATGGGTGATGAAGGATGATGTTAGTTACATCTAATTAAGATTGTAGAATCACCTAGAAGTAATAGAATGGGAATTGGGTGAAGAAATCACCATTAATGAAGGTTGTGGAGCTTCATGCCCACCAAGTGTTTGATAAAATGCTTAGATGAACAAAATATGGATATAATTGCTAATATAGAATCCCTATGACTTGTATTGCTATAGATTGAAGTTGAAGGGGTTGAAGTACATTGTGATACGCTCAAAGGCGGAGGTTAAGGTAAGTAGAACTTCCATCCACATGTGGGAATCTCTACATTCTTCCCCATGATCCGTTTCGTAAAATCCATGAAGTTCAAATCCTAGGGCATTAAACCTAAATATTGGTAGCCCGTAATTATGTATTTATGTACATGAAGTTTGTATCCTTATTCGTTATTGTATTCCTAATCTTCCATTACGGTTATTAGGAATCCTAGCTAAATCCGTGAATCATGAATTCTTCCTCATGCGTTCTCATTATGTTTATATGAAACTTTATGATTTCATCTAGCAAGTTACAAGCATGTTTTCAAGACAAGTATATATATATATATATATATATATATATATATATATATATATATATATATATATATATATATATATGATTTCGAACTATTGTTATTACTCATGAACGAAAAACATGTTTTTGCAAGATTATGACAAGTTATTTTATGAAACCATGTACAAGCAAGTTATGATTCATGATATACCATGGGCAGCAAGTGCCACTATTTTCATGTTCATGTTTTGGGAGTTGCATTAATTACCGAGGAGGGCTTCAGATAGCCTGAAACTACGTAGCCACCGTAGGATGAGGATCGCTCCACCCATGTCCCGGACGATCTCTCATAATGACTGGATCCTTTCATATTTTATTAAATCTCATGTTCCCTGGCAAGGACTGAGTGTTCTGCTGGCGGGACGCAAGCACCAGACCATGGATCGGTTATAAGTTATTGCTCTCCCTACTTATGATATTTTTACCGTGTTTTTATATGTATATGTATGCACTCATGTTCATGTCCAGGTTTGCAGTTTCAGTTCTCATCATGTTATTCCATGTCCCATGTTATTTCTTTCAGTTGCTATACATACCAGTACATTCAATGTGCTGACGTCCCCTTTTTATTGCCCGGGGGCCTGCATTTCACGATGCAGGTACGAACTTACAGGACGACGCCTCTGCTCATTAGGATCTGCACGTATCAGCTTATTGGTGAGCCCCATCTCATTCAGGGTTTAGTTAATTTTTGTTTATGATTAGTTATGCATCTGAGGTATGTTGGGGGCCTTGTCCCAGTAAGTATGTTTTCCAGACAGACTCATGATAGAGGTTTCATAGACTAGACAAGTCAGTTATGTCATGTCAAACATTTGGAGTCGTATAACCATTTTGGTTCACTCATGTTTAATCAAGTATTTTATTTAGTATTGTGACTTACCATGTTTTATAAAGGCTCATCATGCATTCACGTTATATTCCGCTTATGTTATGTATTATGCTGATTCAGCAAGCCATGTGGTTCGCTCGGTCACATGCAGTCAGGCACCGAGTGCCGTGTTACGTCTAGGCCATGGTTCGGGGCGTGACAGAAGGTACCAAATTGCCGGACTAATTTCCAACAAAGTGAAGGCGGCTAGAATTCCAAATCCACCAAAGCTACTTCGGATTGTTGCAAAATCACCAACTCCAGCAACAACATTATAATTGCAAAATTAATAATTGAAACTATAATAAGACTTTATAATATTTAATTGAGAGAAATTTAAAGTGGCTAATTGTTGCAAAATAACTATAATTGAGAGATTGAGAGAAAGAGAAGAGTGAATTGGTATGGATTAAAATGGAAATGGAGAGGGGTTTATATAGGGGTGGGGGATGGGTTAAAGGGTTAAAAAAAAGTTTGGGGGGTTGGGGGGGGGGGGGGGGGGGGGCAAAATGGGGATTTGGAACCGTTTGGCAACGACCATTTTTGCAAATGGACCGTTGGCCAACGGTCTAGCCCACAGCCCAACAACTACATTTTTTTTTTTTTTTAATTCGACCGGTTTAACCGGTCCGGTTCCGGTCCCAAAAAAAAATAAACCGGACCGGTATATATTAAACGGTTGACCGGAACCTATAAATCGGTTCCACCGGTTGCGGTTACCGGTTTGAACCGGTTGACGGGCTTAGCTTGGTTGATTAGAAAATGACATTATTCCATAATAATAAACTAAAATGTTAATTACACGAAACATCTTATAATATGGCTCAATTTCGAATATATTCTTAGTATTTTAAATTCAAACACTTATACTTCTATACTATGAAAATTCTATGAGGTATATCCATAACAAAGTATATTAAAAGATTAATTAAAATTACAAATAAAAGCTTTTACGTATTAACTTTATGAAATTTAAAAAGAAGATAGATATTTTTGTTGAATTTTTTATTCACGATTTTTTAAAATAAATATATTTTTGAAATATGTAACCTTCGAAACTCATAAATAGAAAATGAACATTAATTAGACTTGGTCCAACTAAATCTTTTGAATTTTGTGTTCACCAAAAGTAGGATCAATATTTACATAACCCTAATGACTAACTGACACAATCCAATCTGACACTTAAGCCGCAACAAGACACCTGATAAGTTATTACCCTTAAGACGAAACCTCTAACATGAGGATTGATTTTGTGTATTATTAAGTGTAATTACACAATTTGACATGTTTGTTTGGCCAAGAAATTACTTGGTTAGCAGAGAATTTGTGTAATTGGAAGGGGTAGTTACACTCTCCAATTCTCAAAGGGAACCGAGAAGTGGGTGTGTAATTACAAGCTTACTATTAAAATTCTTTCATTTTATTTTTATTTTTATTTTAAATTTCTAATTATTTTAATTTCCTCTTCTTCTTTTTTTCCTTTTAAATTGTTTTTATTTTAAAATGTATTATTTGTTATTTATCTTTGCATTTTCCAACGTTTACTTCTTGTGGTTCCATGTAATATAATTGCTCATATTTTTTTAAAATTTATTTTCTTCATTTAGCGTACCGTGTTATTATTCTAGTTTTTGAAACTACACCTCTTAATATTAGAAAGAATGAATCATTAACAAAAAACAAAAACAAAAAAAATGAGTCATTAACAAACTTAATATATAATGGTGATGTTATTAAAGTAGAATTTCGTTATTGAATGAGGTTATAGACTTATGTTTTTCCTTTCTTTTGAATTATGTTTACTTAAGTTATGTTGAAACTTGACATAAGAGTATTATGTTAATTTTTTTTTTTTGGATTTTAAATTTAAGTTATATTTTCGATTTCAATTTATTTGCTTTGGTATTACTGACTTGTTATTTCACATTGCATGCAGTTCATTTTTGACTTACAATTGATAGATTATTTTTTGTCAACTATCTGAATAATGTTATGTCATTTATATTTCTAAATATTAATATTTTTGTCGAACATTCGATCCAGGAATTCTTACAAAATGTGTGTTTTTAATTCTTATTATTAATTAAATTAAAATATTATTAATTTGAGAAATGTATATCAATTATTTTTTACAACATTAGTTACAAATATATGATTATTAGTTAATATATTTTCAAGAAACGACATATATCTTAAATACCTAATTTTATATCATTTATAAAGTCACATATTAGTGTTAACTTAATTTTTTATTATTAAATTTTATTTCAAATTAGTCTAACTGTGTCGTTACACTTATGCAACCAAATAATAGGCTTATAATTACAATGCGATTACGTTATGACAAATAAATAAGTCATCATAATTACTAGATTATGTACTAACTAGACTATATAATTGCTAGGATAGTAATTACACAAATTCCAATTACCTAGTGGCTTTCCAAACACATTTTTTTGTGCGGAGTGCCCTTCAAATGCACTGGTCTTTAATTTGCCCCTCAAATTATTGGTCTTTAATTTTTGCCTTTCGCCTAAAACTCCTAGATTTCGGGTTCGAACCCCCACCCAGTCAAAAATTTAAAAAAAAAATTGCCAAGGAGAACTTGAAATCGCAAGACAGAATTTTGAAGCAGAGTTTTGCCCAAAATTCTGCCTTAAGGTAGAGTTTGCTAAGGCATAGTTTGCCTGCAAAACTCTACCTTAAGACATAGTTTGCAGGTAAACTCTGCCCCATTAGGCATAATTTGCCTGCACGCTCTGCCTTAAGAGAGAGTTTTGCAGGCAAACTATGCCCGATGGGCAAAGTTTGTAGGCAATATTTGCCTAGTGATTTTATTTTTAATTTTCGTCGGAGCAGGGTCGGGGTTCGAACTCGAAATCCTGGGGTTTTAAGTGAGGGGTTTTATTTTGATGGACAAAAATTAAAGACCACCCCAAAATAAGGGCATTACTGCAAATTGCCCTTCCAAACATACATAAAAGTGAGGGAATCAGAGCCTAGGTTCAAGTGTCTTTAGGGAGTCTATGAAACCGTGTCTAGCGGGGTCTCTTTTATATGTGTGAGGGCCCCACGCATATAAACAGTTGACCACCAAGACATTCAGGATTGTCTCATTGTTTCATAATCTAGATCGTGCAGTAGGGCAGTATATTTAGGATGATTTCCTAATTCGTGCGTATACGTGTTTTCAGAAAATGCCTTACAAAAGAACTTACAAGAAGAGAAACACATCCACCAGTCAAAGAGCTGCAGCTGGAGCAGCTCACGAAGAGACTGTTCCGACTCAAACAGCAGTCCCCACGATTCCCTCAGCTACACCTCCTAACGCTCCGGACATGGATATGAGAGGAGCCATCCAGCTGCTTACTCAGATCGTTGCCAACCAAGCGCAGCGACAAGAATCATCCCCTAGTTTAAGTGCCAGTGTTGGGTCAAATAGTTCAAGAACTCAGGAATTCTTGCGAATGAAACCTCCGACTTTCACAGGGACTAAGGCTGAGGAGGATCCGCAAAATTTTATTGATGGCCTACAGAAAGTGTTTCGTGTTATGCATGTCACTGAGACTGAGGCAGCAGAGTTTGGTGCCTTTCAATTACAAGATGTTGCTCAAATTTGGTATGAGACATGGGAACAATCTCGAGGGGAGGAAGCATCTTCTGCTACTTGGGATGAGTTCGTTGACGCTTTCCTTGGCCATTTCATGCCTATCGAGGTCCGGGAAGCAAAGGCTATGGAATTTGAGAGGTTGAGGCAGGGTAGCTTAACCGTTCAAGAGTACTATCTCAAATTTATTTCGTTGTCTAGATATGCTCCTCACATGGTTCCCGACATGAGGGCAACAGTTAGGAGATTTGTACTGGGGTTGAAACCCGAATTGCATAGAGATGCCAAGACTGCTGCTCAGAATGATAAAATGACAATCTCTAAGATCTTGGCATTTGTGCAAGGTAATGAAGCTGAACTGAAGGAGGAGGAAGCTCTGTAGAAACAAAAGGATAAGGAATTCAACAAGAGGGCTAAATCTTCAAGTAACTTTAGTCAGGGAGGAGATAGGCGGTTCTTTAAGAACAGGTCAGCAGGACCCGTTCCATCTGCAGCTAGTGCCACTGTCCCTAATTTCAGAAATGACAAGAAGCAGAACTTTAGACCATCGAGTTCTCATTCTCAGGCTAATGTGGGTCAGTCAGTCTATACTATTCCAGCTTGTAGCAAGTGTACTAAGAGACACTTAGGTGAGTGTCGTATGGGTACAAATGTGTGCTATGGTTGCGGCCAGAAGGGCCACATTCAGAAGTACTGTCCATCAGCCAGACAGGGAACCGGAGGTAATGTGACGCAGTCCATAAATTCAACAACTCCTCGTTACAATCAGGCCCAGCAAGGGCGTGGGCCGACAAGGCCCGGCAATACGAGCGGTGGTCAGAACCGTTTGTATGCATTGACAGGTCATCAGGATACAGAGGCTAGAGCAAATGTTGTCACAGGTACACTCACAGTTTTCACTTTGGAAGTATATGCCCTTATTGACCCAGGATCCACCTTATCTTATGTAACCCCTTTTGTTGCTAACAAGTTTGGTATTGAACCTGAAAAATTGTATGAACCCTTTGAGGTGTCCACCCCAGTTGGGGAGTCTGTTATAGCTAGGCGTATTTACAGGGGTTGCCCAGTTTTGGTCTATCACCGCAGAACCATAGCCGATTTAGCGGAATTGGAAATGGTAGACTTTGATGTGATCATGGGTATGGATTGGTTAGCTTCATGTTATGCCACCGTATGTTGTAGAACTAAAGTGGTAAGATTCGAGTTTCCTAATGAGCCAGTCATAGAATGGGAGGGTAATTCAGTAATACTAAGGGGTAGATTTATTTCTTACCTAAAGGCCAGAAAAATGATTTCTAAAGGCTATATCTATCACCTAGTTCGAGTCAGGGATTCAGATGCCCAGACTCCAACTCTCCAGTCCGTGCCAGTTGTAAATGAATTTCCAGAGGTCTTTCCCGAAGATCTTCCAGGAGTCCCTCCTGACAGGGAGATTGAATTTGGAATTGATCTACTTCCCGATACTCAGCCGATATCTATTCCGCCATACAGGATGGCCCCAGCAGAGTTAAAGGAGTTAAAAGCCCAATTGAAAGATTTCCTTGATAAGGGGTTTATTAGGCCTAGTGTTTCGCCTTGGGGAGCACCAGTCTTATTTGTTCGAAAGAAAGATGGTTCCTTACGTATGTGTATAGATTACCGTCAGCTGAACAAGGTCACCATTAAGAACAGGTACCCTCTTCCTAGAATAGATGACTTGTTTGATCAGCTGCAAGGCGCCCAATGTTATTCTAAGATTGATCTCAGAACAGGCTATCATCAGTTGAAGGTTAAGGAAGTTGATATTCCGAAAACCGCTTTCAGAACCCGTTATGGCCATTATGAATTCCTTGTCATGTCATTTGGGTTGACAAATGCACCAGCTGCTTTCATGGATCTTATGAACAGAGTCTTCAAGCCTTATCTCGATTTATTCGTCATAGTTTTTATTGACGATATTTTGGTGTATTCCCGTAATGAGGCTGAACATGCAGAACATCTCAGAATAGTGTTGCAGACTCTTAAGGATCGTGAGCTTTTTGCGAAATTCTCAAAATGTGAGTTTTGGCTTAAATCAGTGGCATTCTTAGGCCATGTAATCTCGGGTGAAGGTGTTAGAGTTGATTCTCAAAAGATTGACGCCGTAAAGAGTTGGCCCAGACCCACCTCAGTTTCTGATATAAGAAGTTTCTTGGGTCTGGCAGGCTATTATCGACGCTTCGTAGAAGGATTTTCTTCTATCTCTGCTCCGCTGACTAAGTTGACTCGGAAGAAAGTTAAGTTCCAATGGTCAGATGCTTGTGAGCGAAGCTTTGAAGAATTGAAGAAGAGATTGACTTCTGCTCCAGTTTTGACTTTGCCAGAGGGAACTGAAGGATTCGTGGTTTATTGTGACGCTTCGGGAGTTGGTCTCGGATGTGTCTTAATGCAGCATGGTAAAGTTGTAGCTTATGCATCCCGTCAGCTCAAGGTTCACGAAAGAAATTACCCGACTCATGACTTAGAGTTGGCAGCGGTAAGTTTTGCACTTAAAATATGGCGACATTATTTGTATGGAGTGCACGTTGATATTTTCACGGATCACAAAAGCCTGCAGTATATCTTCAAGCAAAAGGAGCTGAATCTTAGACAAAGGAGATGGCTTGAATTGCTTAAAGATTATGACGTGGATATTCTCTATCATTCGGGGAAAGCGAATGTTGTAGCCGATGCTCTTAGTCGGTATTCCATGGGAAGTTTAGCCCACGTGGACGTGGATAAGAGAGTTATGACAAAAGAAGTCCACCGTTTAGCCAATCTGGGAGTTCGACTTTTGGACTCCGAGGATGGTGGAGTGGTTGTTCAGAATAGTGCTCTTTCCTCTTTAGTCGTTGAAGTCAAGGAGAAACAGTTTAATGATCCCTACTTGTTGCAGCTGAAAGAGGGGATTCACAAGCATAAGACGACGGCTTTCGAACAAGGGGGAGATGATGGTACCTTGAGGTATCGAGGTAGATTATGTGTCCCAGATGTAGATGGGCTCAGGGAGCGAATCATGTCAGAAGCTCACAATTCCAGGTATTCCATTCACCCAGGTTCCACTAAGATGTATCATGATCTCAAGGAGATTTACTGGTGGAACGATATGAAAAAGAATGTAGCAGATTTTGTAGCTAAGTGCCTGAACTGTCAGCAGGTGAAAGCCGAACATCAGAGGCCTGGTGGTCTGGCTCAGAATATTGATATTCCTGTCTGGAAATGGGATATAATCAATATGGATTTTGTATCAGGTTTACCTCGTTCAGCTAAGAGACATGACTCCATTTGGGTGATCGTTGACCGACTTACTAAGTCAGCACACTTTTTGCCAGTCAAGACCACATATTCAGCAGAAGATTATGCCAAACTGTATGTTAATGAGATTGTCAGGTTGCATGGGACACCAGTGTCCATTATTTCAGATCGTGGTGCTCAGTTTACAGCGAGCTTCTGGAAATCCTTCCAGAAAGGATTGGGTACCAAGGTGAACCTCAGCACGACTTTTCATCCACAAACAGATGGCCAGGCAGAGCGTACTATTCAGACTCTGGAGGATATGTTGCGAGCATGTGTCTTGGATTTCAAAGGTAATTGAGATGATCACTTACCACTCATTGAGTTTTCTTATAATAATAGTTATCATGCTAGTATTGGGATGGCACCATTTGAGGCCCTGTATGGGCGAAGATGCAGATCACCAATTGGTTGGTTCGAAGTAGGTGAAGCAGAATTGTTAGGGCCAGATTTGGTTTATCAAGCTATGGAGAAAGTCAAATTAATACAGGAGCGGTTGAAAACAGCTCAGAGCCGCCAGAAGTCTTATACAGATGTGAGACGTAGGGACTTAGAGTTTTCAGTCGACGATTGGGTGTTCCTTAAAGTCTCACCTATGAAGGGTGTTATGCGATTTGGCAAGAAGGGGAAGCTTAGTCCCAGATATATTGGACCTTACAGAATTCTACGAAAGGTTGGTCTAGT
Source organism: Lycium barbarum (assembly GCF_019175385.1). Taxonomy (NCBI): domain Eukaryota; kingdom Viridiplantae; phylum Streptophyta; class Magnoliopsida; order Solanales; family Solanaceae; genus Lycium; species Lycium barbarum. Next base: position 1,592,837 of record NC_083348.1, on the reverse strand, counting down.
AGCTTATGAACTTGAGTTGCCACAAGAGTTAGCTATTGTTCATCCAGTGTTTCATGTATCCATGTTGAAGAAGTGTGTGGGAGACCCTTCGTTGGTTGTTCCTGCTGATGCTATAATAGTTAAGGATGGCCTCACCTATGAGGAGATCCCTGTAGCCATTCTTGATCGTCAAGTTCGCAAGTTGAGAACTAAGGAAGTAGCCTCAGTGAAAGTCCTGTGGAGGAGTCAGAAAGTTGAGGAAGCTACATGGGAAGCCGAGGAGGATATGAAATCCAGGTACCCGCACTTGTTTCAGCCTGCAGAAGAGATTTATGATGAAGCACCAAGATTTTGAGGTATGGAAGCTTTCTTTTCATGTTTTTGGTCGTGTGTGGCCAATTTATAATGCTATTGTGATGTAGCCCTGTGAGGCAATGATATTATGGGTTTTTGTGACAGGTTGGTAGTGCCTTATTACAGGGGAAACTCTAGCGAAATTTTTGTAGAATCCCGAATGGTTATCATTCGAGAACGAATGATCCCAAGGGGGAGATATTGTAACACCTCGTAACTTCAGACGAAAGTTTGACTCATAAGATGATAATATAATGGAACCAATATGAGGATTATAGGAAGTGTTTTGAAAACCAATTAAGTCATAAGAAATGTCTTTGGGCAAAGCAAAGTTGAAAACCACTCTACGGAGCATGTTTGCAAGAGAGTTTATAGAAGGTCATACTTCCAACGATTATAACCCCATTATTAATTTGGAATTTGGGAAAACATCCTTGATCAAAGTTGTAGCCCTTTGAAATAGCTTTCCAACGGTATATTATGGAGGTCAAACGGACATCTTTGCAAAGAGTTATGCCCATTTTACTGAAGCCTGTCTTCGCTGGAAAATGGGTGACTTCGACGGGAAGATCGACGTTTCGTCGATCTGATCGACGGTTCGTCGATCTGATCGACGGTTCGTCCTTTGAACCGTCGATTCTGCATTGTTCACTGGAAATTTGACCAATTCGACGGAGCAGATCGACGCTCCGTCGATCTGATCGACGGTTCGTCCTTTGAACCGTCGATTGTGCATTGTTCACTGGAAATTTGACCAATTCGACGGAGCAGATCGACGCTCCGTCGATCTGATCGACGGTTCGTCGTTTGAACCGTCGTTTGGTCCGTTAAGTACGTTTTCGGGTCAAAAGTCGGGTTTACGCGTTTTAAGCTATATTTAGGACTTGGGGTTATTTCCCCAGCCTCCCCATTCACGAAAATACTCTCTAAACTCATAGAGAACAAGTCCCAAATCTCAAGATCTTCCAAGGTAAGTTTCTATCATGATTCTAGATTGAATCCAAGTCCCTAATCCCGTTCTAACTTGAGTAAACCCTTCTAATCTATAGAGTTATGATTGGAACATTATAGTTGGAGGTGAAAACCCTAGAACCCGAACTCAAGAGGATTGGACTTCGAAAAGGTAATGTTTCTACTCTCTGAACATTTATAGTTGTGAATTGATGAGTTCTTGGGAGAATAGTAAATGGGTTTGATAAAGAGGATTATATGAACAATGCTAGAGTTTTGGATTGTTGACTTGGGATTGTTGTATTCATATGGGTGATGAAGGATGATGTTAGTTACATCTAATTAAGATTGTAGAATCACCTAGAAGTAATAGAATGGGAATTGGGTGAAGAAATCACCATTAATGAAGGTTGTGGAGCTTCATGCCCACCAAGTGTTTGATAAAATGCTTAGATGAACAAAATATGGATATAATTGCTAATATAGAATCCCTATGACTTGTATTGCTATAGATTGAAGTTGAAGGGGTTGAAGTACATTGTGATACGCTCAAAGGCGGAGGTTAAGGTAAGTAGAACTTCCATCCACATGTGGGAATCTCTACATTCTTCCCCATGATCCGTTTCGTAAAATCCATGAAGTTCAAATCCTAGGGCATTAAACCTAAATATTGGTAGCCCGTAATTATGTATTTATGTACATGAAGTTTGTATCCTTATTCGTTATTGTATTCCTAATCTTCCATTACGGTTATTAGGAATCCTAGCTAAATCCGTGAATCATGAATTCTTCCTCATGCGTTCTCATTATGTTTATATGAAACTTTATGATTTCATCTAGCAAGTTACAAGCATGTTTTCAAGACAAGTATATATATATATATATATATATATATATATATATATGATTTCGAACTATTGTTATTACTCATGAACGAAAAACATGTTTTTGCAAGATTATGACAAGTTATTTTATGAAACCATGTACAAGCAAGTTATGATTCATGATATACCATGGGCAGCAAGTGCCACTATTTTCATGTTCATGTTTTGGGAGTTGCATTAATTACCGAGGAGGGCTTCAGATAGCCTGAAACTACGTAGCCACCGTAGGATGAGGATCGCTCCACCCATGTCCCGGACGATCTCTCATAATGACTGGATCCTTTCATATTTTATTAAATCTCATGTTCCCTGGCAAGGACTGAGTGTTCTGCTGGCGGGACGCAAGCACCAGACCATGGATCGGTTATAAGTTATTGCTCTCCCTACTTATGATATTTTTACCGTGTTTTTATATGTATATGTATGCACTCATGTTCATGTCCAGGTTTGCAGTTTCAGTTCTCATCATGTTATTCCATGTCCCATGTTATTTCTTTCAGTTGCTATACATACCAGTACATTCAATGTGCTGACGTCCCCTTTTTATTGCCCGGGGGCCTGCATTTCACGATGCAGGTACGAACTTACAGGACGACGCCTCTGCTCATTAGGATCTGCACGTATCAGCTTATTGGTGAGCCCCATCTCATTCAGGGTTTAGTTAATTTTTGTTTATGATTAGTTATGCATCTGAGGTATGTTGGGGGCCTTGTCCCAGTAAGTATGTTTTCCAGACAGACTCATGATAGAGGTTTCATAGACTAGACAAGTCAGTTATGTCATGTCAAACATTTGGAGTCGTATAACCATTTTGGTTCACTCATGTTTAATCAAGTATTTTATTTAGTATTGTGACTTACCATGTTTTATAAAGGCTCATCATGCATTCACGTTATATTCCGCTTATGTTATGTATTATGCTGATTCAGCAAGCCATGTGGTTCGCTCGGTCACATGCAGTCAGGCACCGAGTGCCGTGTTACGTCTAGGCCATGGTTCGGGGCGTGACAGAAGGTACCAAATTGCCGGACTAATTTCCAACAAAGTGAAGGCGGCTAGAATTCCAAATCCACCAAAGCTACTTCGGATTGTTGCAAAATCACCAACTCCAGCAACAACATTATAATTGCAAAATTAATAATTGAAACTATAATAAGACTTTATAATATTTAATTGAGAGAAATTTAAAGTGGCTAATTGTTGCAAAATAACTATAATTGAGAGATTGAGAGAAAGAGAAGAGTGAATTGGTATGGATTAAAATGGAAATGGAGAGGGGTTTATATAGGGGTGGGGGATGGGTTAAAGGGTTAAAAAAAAGTTTGGGGGGTTGGGGGGGGGGGGGGGGCAAAATGGGGATTTGGAACCGTTTGGCAACGACCATTTTTGCAAATGGACCGTTGGCCAACGGTCTAGCCCACAGCCCAACAACTACATTTTTTTTTTTTTTAATTCGACCGGTTTAACCGGTCCGGTTCCGGTCCCAAAAAAAAATAAACCGGACCGGTATATATTAAACGGTTGACCGGAACCTATAAATCGGTTCCACCGGTTGCGGTTACCGGTTTGAACCGGTTGACGGGCTTAGCTTGGTTGATTAGAAAATGACATTATTCCATAATAATAAACTAAAATGTTAATTACACGAAACATCTTATAATATGGCTCAATTTCGAATATATTCTTAGTATTTTAAATTCAAACACTTATACTTCTATACTATGAAAATTCTATGAGGTATATCCATAACAAAGTATATTAAAAGATTAATTAAAATTACAAATAAAAGCTTTTACGTATTAACTTTATGAAATTTAAAAAGAAGATAGATATTTTTGTTGAATTTTTTATTCACGATTTTTTAAAATAAATATATTTTTGAAATATGTAACCTTCGAAACTCATAAATAGAAAATGAACATTAATTAGACTTGGTCCAACTAAATCTTTTGAATTTTGTGTTCACCAAAAGTAGGATCAATATTTACATAACCCTAATGACTAACTGACACAATCCAATCTGACACTTAAGCCGCAACAAGACACCTGATAAGTTATTACCCTTAAGACGAAACCTCTAACATGAGGATTGATTTTGTGTATTATTAAGTGTAATTACACAATTTGACATGTTTGTTTGGCCAAGAAATTACTTGGTTAGCAGAGAATTTGTGTAATTGGAAGGGGTAGTTACACTCTCCAATTCTCAAAGGGAACCGAGAAGTGGGTGTGTAATTACAAGCTTACTATTAAAATTCTTTCATTTTATTTTTATTTTTATTTTAAATTTCTAATTATTTTAATTTCCTCTTCTTTTTTTTTTTCCTTTTAAATTGTTTTTATTTTAAAATGTATTATTTGTTATTTATCTTTGCATTTTCCAACGTTTACTTCTTGTGGTTCCATGTAATATAATTGCTCATATTTTTTTAAAATTTATTTTCTTCATTTAGCGTACCGTGTTATTATTCTAGTTTTTGAAACTACACCTCTTAATATTAGAAAGAATGAATCATTAACAAAAAACAAAAACAAAAAAAATGAGTCATTAACAAACTTAATATATAATGGTGATGTTATTAAAGTAGAATTTCGTTATTGAATGAGGTTATAGACTTATGTTTTTCCTTTCTTTTGAATTATGTTTACTTAAGTTATGTTGAAACTTGACATAAGAGTATTATGTTAATTTTTTTTTTTTTGGATTTTAAATTTAAGTTATATTTTCGATTTCAATTTATTTGCTTTGGTATTACTGACTTGTTATTTCACATTGCATGCAGTTCATTTTTGACTTACAATTGATAGATTATTTTTTGTCAACTATCTGAATAATGTTATGTCATTTATATTTCTAAATATTAATATTTTTGTCGAACATTCGATCCAGGAATTCTTACAAAATGTGTGTTTTTAATTCTTATTATTAATTAAATTAAAATATTATTAATTTGAGAAATGTATATCAATTATTTTTTACAACATTAGTTACAAATATATGATTATTAGTTAATATATTTTCAAGAAACGACATATATCTTAAATACCTAATTTTATATCATTTATAAAGTCACATATTAGTGTTAACTTAATTTTTTATTATTAAATTTTATTTCAAATTAGTCTAACTGTGTCGTTACACTTATGCAACCAAATAATAGGCTTATAATTACAATGCGATTACGTTATGACAAATAAATAAGTCATCATAATTACTAGATTATGTACTAACTAGACTATATAATTGCTAGGATAGTAATTACACAAATTCCAATTACCTAGTGGCTTTCCAAACACATTTTTTTGTGCGGAGTGCCCTTCAAATGCACTGGTCTTTAATTTGCCCCTCAAATTATTGGTCTTTAATTTTTGCCTTTCGCCTAAAACTCCTAGATTTCGGGTTCGAACCCCCACCCAGTCAAAAATTTAAAAAAAAAATTGCCAAGGAGAACTTGAAATCGCAAGACAGAATTTTGAAGCAGAGTTTTGCCCAAAAATCTGCCTTAAGGTAGAGTTTGCTAAGGCATAGTTTGCCTGCAAAACTCTACCTTAAGACATAGTTTGCAGGTAAACTCTGCCCCATTAGGCATAATTTGCCTGCACGCTCTGCCTTAAGAGAGAGTTTTGCAGGCAAACTATGCCCGATGGGCAAAGTTTGTAGGCAATATTTGCCTAGTGATTTTATTTTTAATTTTCGTCGGAGCAGGGTCGGGGTTCGAACTCGAAATCCTGGGGTTTTAAGTGAGGGGTTTTATTTTGATGGACAAAAATTAAAGACCACCCCAAAATAAGGGCATTACTGCAAATTGCCCTTCCAAACATACATAAAAGTGAGGGAATCCCTTTTTTGTGGGCTTTGTGGGCTTTCGATCTAAGGGTTACTCCATTGATTGCTTCTATCATGTAGTATTTCTTTTGTAACTTATGGAAGGTTAAGGCTTTATGTCTACTCCTTCATTTTAAAATAAAGAGAAAATGGTTAAAAATACCCCTGAACTATTCAAAATAGTCACCTATACCCTCAATTAGTTTTTCATGTCAAAAATACCCTCGTTGTTATCAAAGGAGGCCATCAATACCCCTCCACTTAACGGCTGGTCATTTAAGCTGATGTGGCAGTGCCACGTGGAAAAAATTATCCACATAGACGGCCACGTCAGCCTCTCTCCCTCTTCCTCTTTAGTTCAGGGGTATTTTTGACCCTTTTTTTTGTAGTTTTTAATTTTTTTTTGGATTTTCTACACCACCACATACCCGACCCCCCTCTACACCCCCACCCCTAATTTTTTTTTTTTTTGTAGTTTTTATTTTTTTTTTCTGAATTTTCTACACCGTAGCACCACATACCCCCCCCCCCCCCCCCCCCACACACACACACACACCCCCATCCCCGCTTTTTTTTGAAGTTTTTTTTTTTTTTTTTTGGATTTTCTACACCACGACATACCCACCCCCCAACCCCCAACCCCGAGTGGACACTCCCCTCTCCCCCCCCCCCCCCCCCCCCCCTCCCCAAAACCCAAAAATATATTTATTAAAAAAAGTTTTAAAAGTTACTTTTTTGAATTTTTACACCACCCACCCCCATGAACCCCCCTCCCACACCCTACCACCTCCTCCAGAAATTTTAATTTTTAACTAGGCAAACTTTCAATTTTTATAATTTTTTTATAATAGGTAAATTAAATGTGAAGTAGAATCAATTTTTTTTTCACCCCAACACCCCCACGACCGCACCCCCCCCCCCCCACTACAGACACCCCACCAGCCTCCAAAAAAAGTTTTGAAAAGTGTTCCTTTTTTATTCTCTACACCTACTCCCTTCATGCACCCCCTACCCCCTCCCGAATTTTCTACTTCATATTTAATTTACCTTTATAAAACAATTTATAAATTTTGTTTGGAGGGGGTGGTGGGGTGTGTGTGTGGAGGGGGGGGTTCATGGGGGGGGGGGGGGGGCTGTAAATCCAAAAAAAGTAACTTTTAAAACTTTTTTTAAGAATTTTGTTTTGTGGGGGTGGATGGGGGGGGGGGGGGGTGGAGGGGAGGAATGTGGTGGTGTAGAAAATCTAGAAAATAAAATTAAAAACTCCAAAAAAAATAAAATTAGGGGTGTTGGGGGGGGGGGGGGGGGGGAGTATGTGGTGGTGCAGAAAATCCAAAAAAAAATTAAAAACTACAAAAAAAGGGTCAAAAATACCCCTGAACTGAAGAGGAAGAGAGGCTGATGTGGCCGTCCACGTGGATAAATTTTTCCACATGGCATTGCCACATCAGCTTAAATGGCCAGCCGTTAAGTGAAAGGGTATTGGTGGCCTCCTTTGGTAACGGCGAGGGTATTTTTGACACGAAAAACTAACGGAGGGTATAGATGACCTATTTCGAATAGTTCAGGGGTATTTTTGACCCTTTTCCCAAATATAAATAGTAATTTTAGTTAGAGAAATGTTTGGGTCCTTTGCAATTTTTTTTTAATTTTATGATCCTTTTACAAGAGATTTCTATTTTTTTTTACACATAAGAGATCTGAAAAGTTCATTTTCTTCTTTTCAAATTGTAAGAGGATAAAAGATTTCATTTCTAAAATTTTAGCTTGGGCACACCCTTAAAAAATCACTTATTCCTAAACGGTAACATGTAGTTTTACTAACTTACCCTTAATAAATACCTAAAAAAAGATATAGCTCTTTAGTAGTTTCTTCGTCATTTAAAAATCTCTCTATTTAATAGCAATAATCTCACTTATCAGATTCCATTATAGAAGACACAATTTTTTTCTAAAGAATTCGCCATGATATACCTGATTCATGCATAATATCAGGAAAAATAGATACAAATTTTCTACTATACTTAGTATTGGCAATAGGTTTGAAAAAGTATTTAAAAATATCAAATTAAAATATTTGAACTCAGTTGAAGTAAGGAACCATGGCATATATGTTTAGAATAGTTTCCATTTTGAGAGAGATGAAAATCACTATCTCGTGAAAGGTTTTATACATATGCCCTTTCTCAACACATTCTTTACCTCTGTTTGGATGGTTGTTTTCCATGGTTCATTAATGTACAGTATGGTATGGTACAGTATGGTGTTGTACTGTATTAATGAACACAATATTTGGATAGACTGTATCGTTTGTTGTGGTTTAATAACATTTGTATTGTTTGGTTTGACTGTATGGTACTGTATAATAACTTGTAAGTTTATTAAAATACCCTTAACTCTTAATTAGAAATTAGTTTATATATATTAATAAAACTCAGGTAGAGAATAAAATAGAAACTTTAAAAGATAAGTAAGTAGTAAGTGGGGGTGGTGGAGGGGTGGGTGGGATGAGGGTGGGGGTAGTGGGTGGTCAGGTGGGGTTGGATGGTGGTGAGGGGTAGTGGGTGGTGGAGGGGTGGGTGGGGTGACATGGGTGGTTGTGGGATAAGAGTGGGGGTGAGTGGTAGGGTGGGGGTGGGGTGGACGGTGGAGGGTGGGGTATAATGGGGAAATGAAATATGTAACCACGGAAAAACCACCAAATATGTGGTTACAAAAATTGGGACTTTTCATGGTTATATAACCATGGGATGAACCACGGGTTTACAACACCATACCACATAATTTTAAGAATAATGGAAACAAACATGATTTCATACAAAACAATACATTAATGAACCATGGGAAACCACCATCCAAACAGGGGGTTTTTTCCTCCTTTCGGATGATAAATCTTTCTCAGAACATGAAGTGTGAATCATTCCCATGTTTGAATTGAAATTGAGATCTTCTTGATTATGTGAAACACCACTTATTTTGAAATAAAATAAAAAGGTAAAAATACGCCACTTTTTTTTTAAGAGGAGGGAGTATACATTATGGATGAATTTCTTAAGAAAAATTAAAAAATATGTATAAAAAAAGCGAGGGAATCGAATAGTTTCATGACTTGGAATACATAACCAGAGGAACTTTTTCTTAACAGAACTAAATGGACTTCAATTTTTCTCACACCTCTTCAGTACTGACTTGTCTAATCTAATAATTAGATAAAAATAAGTGATCTAATCTGAACAAATTGATCTCTTCTTAGTTTAGGAACAAAGCTAGGATGTCTCTACTTCATCTTACTCCAAACACACAGAGATTAGTTTCCTCTTTCTTTTAAGTTAACTAGTATTCATACCCGCGCGTTGCGCGGAGATTTATTATTATTATTATTATTATTTATCATAAGAAAATGTTACTTGAAAAATACGATGTTCTCAGTTGAACTATTTCAAAATTCAGCTTCTTGTAAAATTTACATGATAGAATGTGAGCATATTTAGCAACTCGACGTGTTATAATAGTTAATATTTATGAAAAACAAACCAATCATAAGCTTAGTTCGTTGTCTAAATTTGTTAGCAATAACTTTTAGCATTATTTTATTATTTACTTTATATATTTTACTAAAATTCCAAAATCATAATATGACCTTATCCGTATGATTTTTTTTAATCATAATTCAAAGACTTTCTCACCTTAAATTCAAATATGCCTTGTCCTTCTATATATATATATTTCTACACTATAATTTTTGGCATATTTACTTTTTCTTTTCTTGTTCCATCTTTATTTGTTTGCATTTTTAAGTACTTTATAATACAATTGTTCAGTAGTACCCGCGTGATGCGCGGTCGATATTAAAAAATTAATCATTAAAGAAGTATAGATATTTTATTTATTTGAGCATATTAAATTATTATTGTTACTACATGAGTATTAGCTATGATCATCTCCAATATTAGCTTTAGTTAGAATATTATCTATCTATATTTTAAATTAATTTTTTTTCCAATCCACTCCCACAATTATGATATTCAGTTTTTTAAGTAAGTTTACCCAACTTCTGTTGGTTGCTACTCCAAGCTTCTATTAACTTTGCTTTAGTCTATGCATACATCTCAGTAATGCACCGAGTTGATTTTTTGTATCCCATCTCCATCTTTCAAACGAAAGGTGAAAGGTGATTATTGCTCTACATAATTGAACCCATAATAAATAGACTCAAAAGGTAAAGCAGAATAGATAGATCGCATTCAGAATTATCGTACCAGAGAAATTCATGTAAGATTGGAATTGAAATTGAAAAACAAAATCTCACATTGAAGAAGCCTATTTGTATATCTCAAGCTGTAATGCCAAAACAAATGAACATAAACAAAAAAAACTCTCCCAAATACAAATTAATGAATAATGACATGTCTCCTCTCCTACCATAAATGACCTGCAAAAAAGTCGGAAATTAATAGGATTAGTTTCATAGAAGCATTTATGTAATCAAACTAAAAAAGAAGCAAATAATTCTATTTTTTAATTCAAACTCAAATTTAATCTATATGTGTACATGATTTGAAAGAAAAATGTTGAAGAAGTAGAAAGTGGTGGGAAATTAAACTATGAATAATAATTTGTTTGTGCTAAGAGAAGCAATCGAAATGGTCGACATTTGTATTATTTTAAAAAGGAATAGTCTCAATACTCCAAAGATGAATAATCTCTAAAAGAAATAGAATCAAACATTTACATGGTGCCAAAAGTCATTATTGATTATATGTTTGGGAGAAAGCAGATTCAAAACGTTGGAAGCAACTTTTGAATCTTAATTTTTGTGACTAAATACCTTGTGTGATCCCCAATTATAACATTACATGATATCAAGTTCAAATTGGAAAGAAAAAAAAACTGTCTGTGAATCAATAACTTACAAATATTAAATGTTCTTGTAGCACCGCATCTGCAATCTTTCTTTCCACTTTTCAGAACCTCTAATTAATATTTGATCTTTCAATGGTTTGTATTTTCAATATTTGAACGTTGGCCATGGGCTTTAAGATATGGTAAATCGACAGGTTGATGAAAACGAAAAGTTGGAATGATGGAATTTTTCTATATTGGTGTAGACTATATAAAGACATGGTTAACAATAAATTGTCTGCAAATCAAACAAAGAAACTGATCGTGAGGGGGGGGGGGGGGGGGGGGGGGGATGGGGAAGTGAGAGTAGTTTTAAAAACTGATTGTTGATTGACCATTTTTTTTTTTTTTTTTGCAATTTTTTTTTTTTGCAATTTTTATTGTTTTTTATAATTGAAATTTTCTGGTGATGATACTTGTCATCCTATCATGTTTTTGCTTCTCCTATTATATATAGATAAATTATCTTTGTTGTATTGACTGTAGTACTCTTTTTAAAAAAAAAAAAAAAATCAGATTATTACATAATTAAGCCCCTGAGATTAGATAGATGAGTTGCTTTAGCCTAAGGTGGCTGGAAGGACTGATTATCAAGAGAATAATTAACAAACATGCAATGATCAGGAGTGTATGAAATTTGACGAAGAAAGTATATTTCCATAGAAATACCTGAAGCAAGAAGAGTTATGGGGCGTGGCTTCTCATTAATTCTATATATGTTCCAAATGACAAAAAAATTATAATTAATGAGTAATCCGAAACTTTAATGCTACCTTCATCTAGAACATGATATATATCACTCAAAATCCTACAGATAGGTGAATAGGCATCACTTCAATGTTCATTCTTATAACCGAGTTCTCAGTTGTTCCTGTCAGTATGTAGCAGTGGAAAAAGGTCAAGGGAAAATTACTATAGCATGTCTTATGAGTTACTCCATCCGTCCCATAATAAGTGTCACCTTTAATGGAGCTAAATTAGGATAGAATATTTTTCATATCAGTATCATATATTCTTGATTTTGCATAGTATATTTCTGATTCTTATACCTTTAATTGCTTGATAGAATTCATTAATTTTACTGATATTGTGGGATCTGTTACCACATAATTCTTTGTATTTAAACAGCACATTGTCAATGAAATACAACAAGCCTTTTCCTGTGTACTTTGCTCCCTTATGGTATTAGGGCAATCAACACTCAAACGAGTATAGACTATCAATCATCTTCCCATCTCATTCACAAAGTTTTTTTTTTCTTTTCCCCTATCAACACCACCTAAAATCAATGACGGACTTATCTGCTTCGGACATCAATCCAAACAACAATGAAATCAGCCCCTCTTCCACAGTTATTGATGTTGCTGCAACCAAAACTCAGATCATTAACATCAACCCAACTGCACAACTTCCAATCAAACTCACTGGTGGTGCAAACTTTGCAACATGGAAAGCTCAAATCCAAAAGGTCATGAATGGGTTTGACTTGATGAGTTATCTCGATGGATCCATAACGCCACCTCCACGCACCATTAAGCAAGGCACACAGGATGTTGTCAACCCAGATTTCAAAATCTGGTTTCAGCAGGATAATCTCATTGGCAACGCCTTAATGGCATCCGTCGACTCCACTATTGCACCATCAGTTGCCTCTGCTCAAACTTCAAAAGAAGTGTGGGATTATTTGCATACCACATATGCGAATAGATCTCAAACCAGGATATACAGTCTTCGAGATGCCCTGGCCAAAGTTCAACGAGATCAAAAATCTGTCACCGATTATCTCAGAAAATAAGAACTATCACTAATGAGTTAGCTGCTGCCGGTGCTCGCATTTCGAATGAAGAATTGGTTGTAAAAATTCTGAGTGGTCTTGGACCTGAATATGAAGCCCTAAGTATTGTTATTCGTTCAAGAGATTCACCTATATCATATGAAGAATTGGCACACAAGCTCATAGATCATGAACTTTATCTCAAGCAATCTGAATGAAGAAACCAGCAACTCCCATCACTGCTCAAGTTGCACAGAGAACAACCAATAATAATAACAATGGCAACAGGAAAACTCACCACTGGTCTGGTCTGTCACGACCCGACTAGGGGCCGTGATGGGTGCACAGGGCTAACCACCTAGCACCGCTCATACTAGTATTCATCATACTCATCCTGCGCACATTCATTAATCTCATGCTTCTAATCATAGAGAAACCATTTTCACTTTGAAACATAATTACCTTTATATACATAAGCCCTTTGGCTATCAAAATAATATACGTATACAAATGGGAAATCGTGAGGCCATACTACCCACACATACGTATCTATGAGCCTCTACTAGAGTACTAGACATATGGACGGGATAGAACCCCGTCGTGCCCAAAACATATATATACACACAAAATAGTAAATCAGTGGCACCTCCGGAATAATGGAGTGCTCTCAAAGTCTGCTGATAGCTCCTACGAGTCTGGATCACCTCCCTATCTACCTGTGGGCATGAACACATCGTCCAAAGAAAAGGACGTTAGTACGAGCATTGTACTGAGTATGCAAGGCTTAAATAAAATGAGAATAATAAAGAAATCATGAAACATAAGGTGAAAACATAACCTGCTTAGCCTTTAAGAGTAAATGCATTTTAAACATATCACATCCATCGACCTATCACATATATAATCCTCATTTACCTGCGTCCGGGTAACATCATACGCCTCCCACTAGCGGTGACATGTCCGGCCATCTAGGCGCGGTGGAATCATATGCAGCCCGCATTAGCGATGACATGTCCGGCCATCTAGGCACGGTGGAATCGTATCATCGCATACATCTCATAAACTTATCATAAAACATACATTAGAGTCCCAAGATAATCTATAACCATATCGGGGTGACGTAAGGTCAAGAACCCCCGATTCTATTATGGGAAAATCATAATTATCGTACCTCACCTTGAAGGAACTAGTATCATAAGGTGGGTCTAGCAATAATAATTAACGTCATATCATAAGCTTTAGAATCTCTAGACTTAGGCTTCTCATTACCATTATCGAATTCAAAACGCATCTCCTATTCTTTGTCTCAGAAGGAGCTCTATATAACACTGACTCATATTTTTCGAAATGTAAGAAAGTCATGGAAAGAAAAGGGAATTCATTTCATGAGAATCATGCCTTAGAAGGAAGGGACTAGCCTTACATACCTTTTTATTTGGCTACTCTATCACTTGAACGTTCTCTTCAAATGCTCACATCTCTACCTTCAAGAGAGTTCATATTAACAATAGCTAATCGATCACATGAACATGCTTAACTAAGGCTAGAGAAAATTGGGCAGCATTTCCTTTGTTTATACAACTTTCTCCATATCATATATCAACTCGCAAACGTCTATAATAACATTCACAATATCCTAAGCAGTAATCTCCATTCACTTACATTATCCACATTTCCCAATTTCATTTCAAGTCATCCAGGTCATAGTGCATTACTACATTTACTCACATATAATGTTTATCCCATGTTCTCAATGTCATTTGTAATAAGATTCTATTCATAATACATCAAGAGTCATGATTCATGTCAAATATTATTCAAGAATACCATTGATTCTACATTTAAGCTCCATATTCTATGGTTTTCCATAATCCAAGTCTTTCAACCCCTCAATACCCTCAATGATAAGAAATAAACATAAAACTCACCTTAAACACTTGGGAACAAGCCTTGAGTCACTCTACTCCATTAGAATGGAATCCTTCACTTGCATGCCAAAGAAATTCTTACTCTCCACAAACCCTAATAGGCTTCATAGTATATGAATCTCTTAAATCTTCGCTTTTGCTCTTAATTTCTTGGTATAGATTGTTGTAGAAATAGAGAGAGAGTTTTAGAGGGTTCTAGAGAGATATAGGGTCTGTTCTTGGGAGAAATAATGAAATAAAACGTGGGAGCTTATATTTATAATCAGGGCTGGAAGCTTCCAGATCTGCGGGTCAACGAGCGGGGTCGACTGCTCGTCGACGTGCGTCGTCGATTCTCCGCCTGAGATGTCTGATCGCAGAACCTCGTCGACGGTGACAGGCGACGGCTCGTCGAAGTGTCGACGGTCCGTCCCTTGGGCCGTCGACGCTGACTGGTGTTCATCAGTTTCCTAAACTGCTTCGCTTTGTTCCGATTCGATTCGTTTCATTTCCAATTTCCTCGAAATGTCAAGAATACATACTTATACACCTGTACACATACCAACCAGAATATCTCATGACCAAAACTCTGGTGCGGAGTACCGTACCGAAGGTATACACCACCAATAAGCTGAAATCTCCTTGAAATAAAATGGGAGGTGTAACATGGTCAACCTCAGTGGCATCTCTAAGCTACTCCTCCTGGATTGCAACAATGGCATAACCAAAACACTCAAAGCAATGGCAACTTCTCCCAGCCATGGCGTCCCTCCATTCCTTTGCAGGCCAAAATGCAAATTCAATGTCAATTGTGTGAAAAATTTAGCCACACTGCAAATGTTTGTTGTTCAAAGTCGCATAATCATATTGAAGCCAAGGCTATGTATGCTGCTCGATCTTTTTCCGCTGCTACTCCTTGGATTCTGGATACCGGTGCTTCACATCATATTACTGCTGATCCTCAAAGCATAGACTCTCCACATGAATACACGGGTCCTGAACAAGTTTCAATGGGTGATGGTAATGGTATTTCGATAACCCACACTGGTTCCACTACACTAAATACTCCCATTCATTCCTTCTCATTACATAATATTCTATGTGCTCCATCTATTAAAAAGAATCTTATATCTATTTCAAAATTTTGTCAGCAAAACCAAACATCTATTGAATTCTTTCCTTTTTATTTTGTTGTGAAGGCAATTACTACGGGGGCACCACTATTACAAGGCCGGAATTGAGATGATTTGTACGAATGGCCAAAGTTTGCGATTTCAGCGTATTCATCTCCTGCAGCCTACACAACAAATACTTTTAAAGTTCCTATATCTATGTGGCATCGTCGTATAGGACATCCTAATATCCGTCTTTTGAAGCTTCTTTTAAGAAATAACCATTTGCCTTATTTTGATAATTTTCAATCTTGTAATTCATGCAATTGCAATAAAAGCCACAGGATTCCTTTCTCACAGAACTCTTTGCAAAGTTCAAGGCCCTTTGAAACACTTTACACGGATGTTTGGGGTCCTTCACTTGTTATCTCGCTTGATCAAAAGCGTTATTATGTTATTTTTGTCGATAAATTTACAAAATATATTTGGCTTTATACACTTAAACAAAAAAATGATGTGCTCAAGGTTTTTTCTGAATTTTGGTCACTTATTGAGAACTTTTTTAATACTAAGATTCTCACCCTCTATTCTGATGGGGGAGGAGAATTTAAGGGACTAAAATCACTTCTTGCTGAATTTGGCATTCAACATTTATCCTCTCCCCCATATACGCCACAGAGAATTGCCTTAGCTGAAAGACGTCATAGACACATTATAGAAACTGCTAGAACCCTGCTTCACCAAGCATCACTACCACCCCAATTTTGGAGCTTTGCTTGCCAAACTGTTGTTTACTTAATTAACAGATTTCCTGCATCCTCTACTAATATTTCACCATATCAAGCTCTCTTTGGTACCACTCCCAATATTTCCTCAGCTTTTACGTTTGGTTGTTTATGTTATCCTTGGCTAAAACCATATACTAAAAATAAGCTTGAACCAAGATCCACACCATGTGTCTACTTAGGATTCTCCACTCACTTTCATAGTCATCAATGCTTTGATCCCGAATCCTCAAAAATATATTTCTCCCGAGATGTTAAATTCCTGGAAAATATTTTTCCTTATGAAAATATTTTTTTCAAATACAAAGGATCCTCTCATAATATTTCATGGTTTAATTCTATATCTAATTCAAATACATCACCTTCTACTCAATATTCTCCAGATCATGAATTATTTTTTCCTATTACTCTACGCAGTCCGCTCCCGATCAAAGATCCAAACTCGGCTCTTCGTACAAATGACTCTACTGGACCAGCAATAGTTGTGCACCCTCAGTCAGAGAGTAATGCCATCGGACAAAATCAGGTAACTTCCTCCCCTCTCCATATTTCTTCCTCTCCTACTGATTCACACACGATTACCCCGTCTGATTCCCCTCTTCAACAACACCACTCAACATAACCTGACGTCCCTTCTTCAACAACACCACTCAACACAACCTGACGTCCCTTCTCAGACCGACCAACCTTCACTACCACATCGCCCTGTCACTCGTTCCCAAAATCAAATTTCTATGCCCAATCCAAAGTATGCGTCCATGGCCACAGTCACATCACAAATACCACCAGTCAAAGTCAAACAAGCTTCCAAGGACCCACAGCGGAGAAAAGCTATGCAGAGTGAATTTGAAGCCCTCATGAGCAACAAAACATGGGACCTTGTCCCTCCATCTGATCACCAAAATATTGTGGAGAATAAATGGATTTTTCGCATCAAGCACAAAGCTGACGGATCGATTGAACGGTACAAGGCTCGCCTTGTAGCAAAAGGTTTCACTCAGCTACCTGGAATCGATTATGTTGATACTTTCAGTCCCGTTGTCAAACCAACAACCGTTCAGACAGTACTTGCCATCTCCACACAAAACAAGTGGCCACTTCATCAACTAGACATAAAAAATGCTTTCTTACAAGGTACATTGACAGAGGAAGTCTTCATGAAACAACCCAAAGGTTTTGAGAATCCCGATTACCCGAACTATGTATACAGACTGAATAAGGCCATATATGGTCTCAAACAAGCACCTCGTGCTTGGTACACCGAGCTCACAAATTTTCTCACCTCTGCTGGTTTTCGTAAGACTCATTCTGATCACTCTTTGTTTACCTTACATTCTCACGCAACTATCATTTTCTTGCTTGTATATGTAGATGACACTGTTATTACAAGAAATAACATTCAAACTATTAATAACATCAAGAGGGCACTCTCCAACCGTTTCTCTCTCAAAGACCTTGGCCCTCTACATTTTTTCTTGGGCATTGAAGTAATTCCTCAATCAGATGGCTTATTTCTTTCTCAGACCAAGTACATAATAGACGTGTTGTGGCAGTTCTCTATGCAAGACTGTCAGGGTGTCTCAAC
This sequence comes from Lycium barbarum, assembly GCF_019175385.1. Taxonomy (NCBI): domain Eukaryota; kingdom Viridiplantae; phylum Streptophyta; class Magnoliopsida; order Solanales; family Solanaceae; genus Lycium; species Lycium barbarum. The sequence goes on along the minus strand of NC_083348.1, from coordinate 1,574,778 downwards.
ACCTCTCTCTACCACGAGTTCACTTCGGTTGAATGATGGCTCCCCTCCTACAGATGCAAAGCAATACCGAAGTGCAATTGGCAAGATCCAGTATCTTGCATTTACTAGATCGGACATAAGTTTTGCTGTTAATAAGCTTTCTCAATTTATGCATCAGCCATCTCACACACACTGGCAAGCAGTGAAGCGTCTCCTTCGGTATCTCAAATAAACTATCCATCATGGAATTCTTTTTCGTCGTGGATCTAATACTTCCCTCCATGTCTATAGCGATGCCGATTGGGCAGGTGACCACGATGATCGCACCTCTACTTATGCTTATATTATCTACCTTGGATTAACACCAATCAGTTGGTCGTCGAAGAAACAAAGAACAGTCGCTCGATCTTCAACTGAGGTTAAGTATCGTGTTGTTGCTCATGCCGTTGCCAAGACAAATTGGCTCACCAATCTTCTCAAATAGCTTCGTATCTCTCTTGATAATGCACCAACTATCTACTGTGACAACATCGACACCACCTACTTGTGCCAAAATCCAGTTTTCCACAGTCGAATGAAGCACATAGCCATCAATTTTCATTTTGTCAGGGACCAAGTTCAACGTCAACAGCTTCGCATAGTCCACGTTCACTCAGCTGACCTACTTACTAAGTCCTTATCCAAAGCACAAACTCATCGGGCTGTCTCCAAGTTAGGGGTCGTTCCACCACCCCCTAACTTGCGAGAGCATAATGGAGCTAAATTAGGATAGGATATTTTTCATATCAGTATCATATATTCTTGATTTTGTATAGTATATTTTTTATTCTTATACCTTTAATTGCTTGATAGGATTCATTAATTTTACTGATATTGTGGGATCTATTACCACATAATTCTTTGTATTTAAACAACACATTGTTAATGAAATACAACAAGCCTTTTCCTTTGTACTTTTCTCCTTTAACCTTAGCCAAAAATACGCATATTAAGAAACCAATAATGCAATGTGAAGTTTATCAAATTACCCCTATATAATAAAAATTAATTACTTCTACATTTTGATTAGAGCATGCACAAGAAGTAAACCTTTTGACATTAGGAATCCAATAATACCAAATTATTATATGGCTTTTCCAATTATCATTTAGATGTTACTTTATTGTCTAAGGGCAGAATTGGAAAAAACTAGCCAATTTATGTCTTGATTTCTTAAGGTGACACTTATTATGGGATAAAAAAAATTCGCTAAGCTGACACTTATTATGGGACGGAGGGACTACCTGATGACCCTTAGGGTGTGTTCGGTATGGAGGAAAACATTTTCCGGAAAATGTTTTCCAATTTTCTCATGTTCGTTTGGTCAAAAATTTTGGAAAACATTTTCTTTAGGAAAACAAGTTCCTCAAAAATGGGGAAAATGACTTCCCTAATAAAAGTAGGGAAAACAAGTATATAAGTGCATTCCACCAACCACCCAACCCACCCCCAACCACTCCCACCACCCCACTCCTTCCCTACCTCCACCCCCATGCCTACCCACCCACCCACCCCTGCCCCACCCCATGGCAAAAAAAAAAAATTATTTTGTTTTGAAAAAAAGTTTTGTTTTTTTTTGTTTTTTGCACCACCCCACCCCACCCACCCCTGCCGCCAGCCCCCCACCCACTGTGCCCCCACCCCACCCCCAACCAAAAAAAAATTAATTTTGTTTTGAAAAAAAAGTTTTGATTTTTTTTTTGTTTTCTGCACCACCCCATCCCTGCTCCACCCACCCCATCCCCCCCCCCCCCCCCCCCCCAAATTAATTTTGTTTTGATTTTTTTTTTTGTTTTTTTTTTGTTTTTTGCACCACCCCACCCAACCCTGCCCCTAGCCCACCCCACCCCCTCTAAAAAATGAATTTTGCTTTGAAAAAAAAGTTTTGATTTTTTTTTGTTTTTTGCACCACCCACCCCACCCCTCACGCTCCCCCACCCCCAAATTAATTTTGTTTTGAAAAAAAGTTTTGAATTTTTTTTTGGTTTTTGCATCACCCTACCCTGCCCCACCCCCACCCCCTCCCAAAAAGAATTAATTTTATTTTGAAAAAAAAGATTTGAATTTTTGCACCACCCCACCCCCTGCCCACCCCCCCAAAAAAATATTAATTTTGTTTTGAAAAAAAAGTTTTGAATTTTGTTTTTGGTTTTTTGAACCCCCACCCTACCCCTGCCTCCCCCCCCCCCCCAAATTAATTTTGTTTTGAAAAAAAAGTTTTGAATTTTTTTTTTTTTTGGTTTTTTGCCCCATCCGCACCCCCTTTCCCAACATCCCACCACCCCGTTCAAAAAAATTGAGGGTGGGGGGTGGGTAGTTGTCAGGGTTGGTGTGGTATGGGTCCACACCAGGGGGGAGGGGGGAATGTGGTGGTTTATAAAATTAAAAAAAAAAAATACTTCAAAAAAAAAAATAGGGGTGGGGCGTGGGGGTGGAGTTGTAGGGCTTGGGTGGGTATTTTTCTGAAAATGTTTTCTACCAACCAAACAAACATGAGAAAATAAATATGAAATTCACTTATTTTCCGCTACCCAAACGAACATGAGAAAACAAGTAGAAATTAACTTATTTTCCAAGAACACATTTTCCTTCATACCGAACACACCCTTATTATGGGATAAAAAAAATTCGCTAAGGTGACACTTATTATGAGACGAAGGGAGTACCTTATTTCTTAATCCTTTTATTTAATATTAGCTGCTTGACCGGTGTACATTTTTCTGTTTAGGCGGTAATATATGTATTTTGCCTTTATAAATAGAAGAAGTTAATTAGAGGGAAAGGGGGCTTCTAAAATAATAAAGATTGAGAAATGACCTGATCGCCCGTGGCTAACAAAGAGAAGAATTAACCAAACAGAAATTGTTAATAACCAGAAAGTAATTCGAACTTTGTAGAAAATAGAAACTTGATTCATGAAGAATAGACCTGAAGCGAGTTACTTATTACAATATGCTATTACTACTATTTTTTGGTACCTAACGGATTCATGAATCGCCAGTGAAGCACCACCACACTCGGGGGCAAACTAGAACAGAAGAACAGACATAGAAGAACAAATCCTCCATACAACAAACATAGGCTATTTCTCTAGCAATGACTTCATGATCTCGACCGACTTTTTCAAAGGTTCTCGGGTTTCTTACTTTCTTTTTATCCACAGACAGCACAGTCTGTGTAAATAATCTTGAAAATTTGAGCTCTTTGTGACTTCCCTTTAGCCCCTTGTTGACTCCATGTAGATGTTGATCCCATGAAATAACTGGCATAGATAGATAGTGCATCCAGGTTTTCAGTTTGCCCCATTGTCTCTGGGCATAATCACACATTACAATATCCCGGTTCTATTTTTTTTTTTTTCAGAATCAGACTATTAAATAGAGTTACACTTCTGAATGCAGAAAAAAAAAATGGAGACATTGAATTACACTTTTGATCCTCATATTTCAAACGTTCACATAAATTGAAACATTGAACTTTATAATATATAGTAATATATAAAATAAAGAAATTGAGGCCTTAAATTTTGGGGGCCAAGGTATTGCTTTAGTAGCTTCCTCATTAAGCCGCCCCCGATACTAATGGGTGGAGGGGGAACTAATTTATAGTAGAGTTTAAGACTTATAACTGATCTAATGGACGAGATTTAATCTTGATTTGATATAAGTCATGTGTATTACATTAGTTGAGCCACACATAAAACAAGTATCTTACCTTGGAGTACAAGAGAATACAAGAGAAATACATTTCTAAAAATAATTCACAACTTGTGAGCTTGATGCTTGCTGATGTATTACTCCCTCCATTTCATAATAACTGATAAGTGGTGTTATCATTTTTTCCTTTTATTCAAAATAAGTGGTGTTTCATAAAATCAAGAATTTTTTTCTTCCAATTTTATCTTTATTAAATAAGTGGATTTTTACATAACTAAGAAAACATTAAAGAGCTATACTTCTTTTTTATGGCATTTGATTAAGGGGCAAGTTAGTAAAAACACTTTATACTTTTTAGAAGTGAGTAGTTTTTTTAAGGGATGTGCCAAAGCTAAAGACACCACTTATTATAAATCGGGTAGAGTTATAAGCCTAAGAGGACATTGAGCCCGTTTGGACCGGCTTATAAGTTGGTCAAACCAGCTTATAAGCCATTTTTGACTTATTTGAGTGTTTGACAAAAATAAAAAACAATTTAAATTAAGTTAAAAAGTACTAAAATAAGTCAAAACCAAAAAGTTGCTCAACCCCAACTTAATTTTTTTTTTTTTGGCTTAAAAGTCATTTTGGTTTGACCAATAACTTTATCCTTTTATTTCTTATATTTTCTGTTAATTCCAATACTACCCTTACTTTTAAAAACTCTATAAATACTTTTATCCAAACACGTAACTGCTTATTTATAAAATAGTTTTTAGTACTTCAAGCACTTATGCTTAAAAGCCAATTTTTTCAGCTAATCCAAACAGGCTCAAGTTTGAAATTCATTTTGGAGTATGTATTAGTAATAATGATTCCGTCCCATTCATTTTGGACTAGTTTTACATTGAAAATGATTACTCTCCCTTTTTCACGACTCTTCCTCTTTCCCGCCCAAAGTGTACTGTGACTTTTCTTTTTCACGACTCTTCCTCTTCTCCCCCATCAAAAAAATCTATAATTAAACCTAATAATCTATAAAAAAAAAAAAAAACTTAATTCTGTCTCTCTGCTTCCCTTCAGTAATTTAAGATGGAAGATGGAGGATTAGGCATCCCACAAGAGAGGCAAAGAGATACCACAAGAAAAACACAAGGTATGTCTTGATCACAAAGCAGTGCTATTACCTTCTTTCTTCACACTTTCTCTTTTTATTATGAGCCTGCTATTAGCTCACGGTATCATTTAGAGAAAAACAAAGCACAATTAATTAAAGATGCTCTTCTTAGTTAACCCAATATAAGTAAAGGGAAAATGATCAATTTACAAGTTAAAATAGTTTTGTTATTCTGAATATCAAAGAAAAGGGAGTTCTTAATATGAAAACTGTAGGAGAAGCATGAGTTATTAGATGAAACTTTAAGTGAGATTTGTGAAGATATTCCAGAAATTAATCAAAGTAGGTGGAATAATAGGTTTATAAAGATATTACTATCAACTCCCTCAGTCCCAATTTGTTTGACACTTTGTTTTTCGAGAGTCAAACTTCTTAATTTTGACCGTGTGTTTGAACATAGATTCTTTAAAATTTTCAAAATAATATTTACATATTTAGAAACTAGTAAAAAATACTAAGTCACCATAATTAACAATTTTAAATATTTAAAAGACATAGGAAAAAATTATGGTAAAAGAACAACTCGTTTGACTCTCGCAAAGCGAAAAATGTCAAAAAAAAATTCCCACGGAGGGAGTAAATAACTAATATTGTATCGAATTAGAAACACTAATGAATTAATTGTTGAGTACTAAAACACTAGTAATAGGTATTTGTTTACTTGGAAATGAAAAGTAAGATTCTATATATATTCCTTCTTCACTTAGTATTCTCTATTGAACTTCTCTCTTATTCGTTCTATACATTTTTACAAATGTAGATTCGCGACAAAGTAAAGAGAAGAGGCATAGAGGATATGACTATGATGAAGTGATGTCATCGTCAAGGGGAAAAAATGATTCCATAGAAAAGGAAAGGAACGGAAAATATCTAAGGTTGACGCCTTCACTGAATGATAACGGTGGTGGTTCAAAGGAATCCGAGGGGAAGCCATCAAGTAAGAAAAAAATGATATATACCGAGACACCATCACTGGAGCTTGAAAAGAATAATTTAAAGAGGGGGAGGACTCCGAGCGTCCCACACGAGGAAGAGCTATTCTACTTAAGTGACAAAATTTGGGGTGATGTTAACCAGGATCATGAGATTAACCAACAATTTACTCGCCAGAGTAGTACTTCTTCTTCTTCCTTTAGGCCTTACAACAGTTTGGATCCGCGACCATCGGATAGATTTTTTGTGGGAGAAGTAGGGCTAGCCTTAACAGCTATCACTAGGAATCAGTCTAATCCAGTGCAAGTAGCTCTTGAACAATTTAAATTACTTTCTCAAAGCCTGAATACTAGGAAGAATTATGGCAACCAAATACTGGAGGCATGGATAACCCCAAAAAAGGTATAATCTTTTGTTTCTGTTTCATCTTTTTATGAAGATCGATTTCCATTACTTCATATACTAATTTCCTTCCCACATACCTTCAGTATCATGTACCAAAGCTGCATAATTAGTTTGTTTTAAAAATTGCCTAGACTTTTGTGGTGGTTGCATATTAATAATTCAAAGTTAAACTGATTATTGGCTACCAATTATTCAAGTTGTGGTTCGAAAGGTAACAGGTTTTGCAGATCTTTAAGTTTGCAAGGGTTTTAAATATATGCATAAACATGTGTAAAGATTTTTACAGTTCTCATGTTATTAATTTCCTCTCCTTATTGCACAAACAGAGCTGATTTAGTGTGTTAAACAACTTTTTCTCTTCAGCTGGAACCAGCGATAAGAAATATATTTTCCTTATCGTCCTTCACTGGTTACCACTTGGTGTGTGTATGTGTAATGGAAGGATCAATGGAATTTTTTTTTTTGTGTATTCTTTAAGTGACGTGTAAAGTGAGAATTGGGCATCTCTCGTTTCTCTTTTTTGGGACAAAAAGAGATTGCGTCTATTGGGACCTAAGTTGTTTAAAAGCAGTAAAGACAATATTCTTTCTGCATATTGACACGTTAAGCTGATGATCAGTTGTTTCAGCGTGAACTGTCTTTTGTTCTTGGTTTAATAATTAAGTTGTATATCTGATGCCTGTTGTTGAACTTCTAGTCTGTTCAACAGTACTGTCATATCATATAAAATTAGTGCGCAATTTTGTGATTCATATTTTGCAAGGAACATATGCAAAGCTAAAACTTGTTTGTCTTGGTACCGTTCAAGTGTATATATTTTCTCTTACGATCACTTTTATGCAAGGAGGAGCTTTATGAACTAGAGGAACAAAAGATAGCAATGAGCTATTTGGACACGAAGATAAAACATGGACGATTGGTTTCAGATGCCTGTAATGCTAGCCATGGTTTTGGTAAGCTTTCTATCCAGCTAAATATCTAGTTTTCATTGGGTGTAAGGGGAAAATTAATCTTATATATGTACTTGTTATTGGTTGGAATGATCTGAATCAGCAACCTTTTCACCCGTGATCTGAATCAGTTTTTGAACGATTGATGATCTTTTGGTGCTTTCATTTTCATTTTCCAATTCCAAGATCAGTTTATCTGCTGGTACCAAATAGGGTTTTGCATGAGCATCAGCAACCTTTTCACATGTGGAGTTTCCTTTCCAGTGACCTCTTCTTGGGCCTTGCTCTCTTCCTGTCCGCTTTGTCAAGTTAATAAGCAACTACCTGGTGAAAGGCGATTCCCTTTGGGGAATGTAAAGGAGCCAGAGGTTCCGGGTTCGATACCCCGTAGCGCTGCAGCGTGAAGAGGGATAATGGGGCAAGCCCCTGTGCGGACTGGCTGTACCCTGGCATAGACAATACCTTGAGTAGTGGGACCCAAAGGGGATCGTCACAGGTTCCATGAAGAGTTCTAATTCTATGATTTGAGTCATGTGACATGCAAATATCCACATGCTCAAACAAAGATCTTACTTTGGAAGACTGACAATATTACCCCTGTATTTCGTTGTATCCTCTCTTTAGTCTCATCTTCTTGGAGCCTGATGCATAAGTGCAAATTTCAGATTTAAAATTCATGATGCCTCTCGTATTGTTTTTTCAATTTCTTCTGCTTCTATCATTTAGTCTGTCCTAAATTTTCAGGTAACGAGTTTTCCCAAGGAAAACAGGGTTTTTGTAATATAGCAACTGATTACGGACTCAAGGAAGATAGACCAAAGGCTATAAATGGGGGCACAATTGGATGTTGGAAACCAATCACTGGAAAGTAAGCTTTTCTATTATTTCCTTTTGTTCCTCTTTCAAGTTTTTCCTTTTTGACAGTATTACATGCCTTGCAAGATGTACTAGAATCAAGTAAATTTTAGGAAAGTCTTCTGGTAGGAATTCCTCAAGGCGTATTATTATGGGTTTTCACCGATCTTTTCATTAATATTTCATCTTCTTCTGTTTTGCTGCTGAACCTATATGATGACTTCTGGTAGTTTTTACATTTAGTTTCTTGTCTAACTGATGACTTGCGCTTTGAATATTCAGAGCTTCAAACACGAGCCCCCATTCTCAAGAGAGAAAGAAAAAGAAGAAAAGGAAGATCAAAAACCAAGAAAATCATTGTGACTCATGTATACCATCTCACGCTTTTGCTAGTTTTAAGGAGATCAATGAGAGTGCCACTTCATTACCTGATGGAATGACCGTTGAGGTGCTGGTGAAGGGAAAACCAGACGGAAAAGTAGCTTCTCCAGGAAAGCAGGTGATCCTATTTGAACATTCAGATAGAGATGCTGCAAATGTCGTGCTACTGACTGATCCTTTCTTTTGTCCAGGTCAAAATTTATTTCACCCTCAAAGTAAAAGATGCTGAAGACTTTTTTGCCTCAATCATTGGTGGAGCTCCCTATATACTTAATCTAGGTCTCTCTCTCTTCTTCTTCTCTCTTTACTCATACACACACTGCTCTGTTAGTTGTCTGGATAAACAGATGAGGAGTGTATATAGTTTAGGTGGATTTTTTTTGTTCTTCATGTTTTCCGATAAAGTTCTCATCACTCTTTTCCCTATAATAAAAGTTGTGACTCTGCTCCACCATTGACATTAACCGATTATCTCTTTAAATTTTTATGTTGATGTTTGATCAGGTTACGAAAAAACGTGCAAGGGATTGAGCATTGGCATTGAAGGTAACCATGTTCATGGACTGAAACTATTTCCTTTATATCTTAAGCGTTCTATTATGGGTGGCTAAACTATAATCTTACAGGTATGCATGTTGGTGAAAAGAGAAGACTCACTATTCCACCATCTTGGGGGTATATACACACCATTGCTGAAATGCTCATTTTTTAAACTTCTTTGTTGTGATTCCAACACTTGAAACATTTCTCTGCTCTCATGCCTTATGTCGGTGCAGCCTTACACAACTGCCAGACTCATGGATCCAGTATGATGTTGAATTGGTTGATATATGTGAATGAAGATAATATATAGTAACTCCACAATGAAAGGAATTTTGCCAACCCCTCGCAGAGGTAATTATCTGAAGAGTTGTCTTAGCTGGTAACTGCATTTTTCTCAGCTCTTGTGATGATATTAGTTTTGTAAACGGAAGGTATTTTTGTTTTTTGATTGCTAACTTTGCATATTGACCCATGAGAATTGTACCGTGAAATGGCGTACTTGTCAGTGATTGCTCTTCGAGCAGTGGAAGCAGCCACTAATGCTTGCAATAGGGTAGACTGTCTACATCACATCATCTGGGGTGCGGCCCTTCCCCTATTCCCCGGACCCTGCTAACGCAGGATGCTTTGTCTACTGGGCTTCCTTTCATTTTACTCAAAATTGTGTTACATTATTATTTCTGTGGTAAAAACTTACCATCAGTTGACTATGCATTTTAATGGTTTCTGTGATCTGCAGTGCAGACTATGTCTTTAGGCTAAGAAATATTTCCTTTCTATCCCCCCTCTTTCTCATCCCCCATTCTTATTCTTAGCAGTGTATTTTCCTTTCCATTTTATTAGCTGAACTCCTGTGACTGTTGTCCTAACAAACTGGAAAACAGTCCCGGCTTTCAGTCGTCAAACTGCTTTTCAGTAGGATGTCAACTTAGAATTTGCTGCAGCGCAGATGTATCTTGCTGCAAGTTTATTTTCTTCCAGAACAATCTGAACTCAGAGCTGATATAATAAATAGTTCTCCACGTTCACCATTAAATTTGCATACTTAAAAGTGATTCATACCTCTATGTAGGCTAAACTGTTGCTTTCCTCTCAATATTGGAAGGTATCAACACCTATTTAGAAATCATGAGCTTCTCGATCAGTTTTAGGTTCCATTGGAGCTATTTTTGGGCAACTCTTGTTTTCTAGGCAGCTTCTTGTTGTTATGTTACAATAAACTCGGGGTATAGGTAAATATCTGATACAAGCACATATAATTTCTAACAAGTACATCTAGGTAAATGAGAGTCCTTGTAACCAGGAGGCTATTTAGGTTTTCACTTTGTATTAGGGGCCGTATTCCTCGTTTGTCTGCATTGAGAGGGATAGCGGGATGTAATTGATGAATCAACAAATTCTAATGGGGACTGTCATCAATTGTCCGCAGCTAAATGAAAATTTTGGTTTCTCGTCCTTGTCCTTATTTTGTTATTCTGTTTGTCCTTGTCCATTCATCTAAGAAGCATCCAAGATTATACATTTGACAATACCATTCTTTTGTTCATCTATAGGATCATAGGATGGAAGAATGATCTTGGCCAACAATAGGTTTTGCTAGTGTTATCTGGAAGTGGAAGGTGTGACTAAAGCAATCTGCCATGTTTTTTGGGTTGTCTTGAAACCATTAACAACTATCTTTGGTGGAGATGATGTCTCTCCTTTGCAAATACTTAGTTTGTTTTTATATCTGAAAATTTATTGTTGACTATCATTTCATGCTTGTCATGTAATTGCTAGCTTCATGCTTTAAGCGCTTCGCATTATATGGCTAAGTTAGCCAGGCTAACCAAGTTCTTGACTTGAAGGTTTAAGTTGTGTTGTTATCTTTGCTGCAAATTTATGTAACTGTGCAATTCAAAAAATAATCGGGTATCCAAGAAATATGGAAAAAACCCTGCCTGGTTTTCATTAAAATCTTGGTAAGGTTTACTTGGGTCCCCTACCCTAAGCGCTGGTCATGACCCTAGATTGAGTCATGACCAGTGACAGTGACAGATCCAGGATTTTCAGCTCGTGGGTGCTCGTTTCTTTTAATATAAAGTTACTATAGATCACATAGTATAAGTACACAATTATTTAAACGTGATAATTTAAAGAGTTGGTGAGAAAATTACGATTAATATTATCATTATACAAAAAAAAAATGACTTTTCACTTTTTGGGAAAAATAATGAATTAGCTTGAAGGATTTCTTAGCCAAATTGCCAAAATCTCTCAAGAAAAATAATAGAAGTGATTGGACAATGATTTTTTCCTCTTTCTATGTTCACTAGAAATTACATAAATGTAAAAGGAATTTGTAAACTAAATGTAAAGTAATCAAAGATAGTAAAAACTAAGTACAGAACTCTATAATAGAAATAGGGATTGTCAATTAAAGATGACTCTGAATTTTAAAAAGAATCGTCACACCAGGGTGTGAACCCTCGACTTGGACCAAAGATACCCCCGTCAGGCCATCCATCCATCCGACCAGAGCACCCAATAGGCTTTTTGTTCAAGTTCATTAACATATCTATTATTTGAGCAGTTTCTATATAGATATATAATATACGTCGGAGTTAATGGGTTCCCGAGCAATGGTAGATTGTGCATGGGTCTACCCTTGCCAATGGTGGAGGTAGAGAGGTGTAAGGGGTTTCAATTGAATTTTGTTGAAAAATTATACTATCTGACCGGGTAAAAATATTTCTTTTGCATATATATAAATCGTTGAATCCCCTTGGCATAAGAATATTTTTTTAATCGCCTTATTTGAATTTCTATCTCCGCCACTAGTCATGACAGTTCATTCCTTCTTTCACAAACAATCGCAACTGATATACTAATGACATCATAATTGCTTACATATACACAAGCTTGCTCAATTACAAAATTAGCTTAAGTCATACGAGTAACTGAACTTTTATTGGGCCTGAGAAAATTAAACACTTTTGGAAGCAAGAAAGAACCAAGCGTTTAAAAGAAGACAAACTTTTAAATGTTTTGCAGTTATTAACACTCACAAAATACTCATTAATTAGTAGCTAGAATGCCAATAATAGTCTAGCTAGTAGGGGGATTTGTATTATTGGGCTAAACCATCCCAAAGATGCTGTTAACACAGGGGCTGATCCACCTTTAGGGTGGGGGTGTCACCCCCTCGATTAATAAATTTTTTATATACTTGTGTTATAGTTTGCTTAAATTAGGTTAAATATTTGATCCTGCCACTAGGGTGTACATGGACCGGGTTGGTTCGAATTTTTTAAACACCAAACCAAACCAATTGCGTCGGGTTTTTAAATATATACACCAAACCAAACCAATAAAATTCGGGTTTTTCAACCTTGGGTTTTTTTCGGGTTATTCGGTTTTCTCGGGTTTTTCGGGTTTTTTTTCCGGAATAGTCTTGATACAAAACATATAACTTTTACTTCAAATATTTATTTAGTTCTAGTAAGATACAACTACATAATTAAGGTGTTTCTTAAAAAAATAACACAAAATGTGAGAAGAGTGATGACATTGTATTAAAATATTCAACAAAAGCTAATAAAATCGGTTAAAATAAATATTGCTAATTAACAAGCCATAAAGAAAATGACCATAATCTAAAAATACCAACTCATGCTAAAATAAGTACGGCTAATAGTATTAATTACACGACAAAGAAAAAAACTTAAGTTATGTATTTTCACTCTCTAAATCAATTATGCAAAACTAAAGAATAGATATCCAACATTATTGTCATTCCTAGTGGTAAATTGAATTTCTTTTGTTAGCATTAGTGTTGAGTTGGTTTTGGTTTGGACTTTATTTGAGTTACTAACATCCATAGGATATAAAACTTATTGATATTCAAAATTCTAAGTTCAAGCTTGAATAATATGATAATGGATGAAAAAACTACGAAAAAATTTAAGAAATATTTATAAATTACATTACAAATAAATATTTTAAAAATTGAATACATGTAATGTCGGGTTGGTTTGGTTCGGTTCGGTTTGACTTTTTTTAGTTAAAACCAAACCAAACCAATTATGGTCGGGTTTTTTTTTTCAACACCAAACCAAGTCAAACCAAACCATTAGTCGAGTTTTTTTCTCGGTTTGACTCGGTTTATCGGTTTGGTGCGGTTTGTCGGTTTACTTTGTACACCCCTACCTGCCACCTCTAGTCGTAAATTAGATAAAGGTGCCACAGCTGGTAGGCAAAAGTTTAAATCTATCTTGAACATTTTCCGACTGTCGTTTTTCTTTGCGCTTTTTACTTCCTTTGTACCAGTATTTCCCTTTTCGACCCTCTCAATTTTCTATTTATCTTTTTATTATTTATATTTCATTTCCTCTTTTTTATTTTTTATTTGTGATCTCAAACGAGAACACACAAATAGAAACTTCAAAATCCCTTAAATTAAGCATTTCTCTTAATCTCAAATCTGTGAGCATTTAAATCGAAAAACTTGGGTGTCCATGGGAATTTTGGATTGAGACCAATTTTTTTTTTTTTTTTTTATAATTTTTTTTATTTATTACTCCCTCCGTCCCTGTTTACTTGTTATATTTGACTTGGGACACTCTTAATAAGCAATAAATAAAATGAGAAATGAATTGGAGTACTTAATAATAAGGGTAATATAGGCATAAAATGGTAAATTATATCTTGATTTTTCAAACTATATAACTTACAAGTAAAAGTAGACATATATATTTTTAGTATAATGGACAAACAAAAAATGGACGGAGGGAGTGTATTATAAAAATTTATGCTATTCTATAATTGTTAAATTCAATTTAAATCACTTTACTACTTAAATTGTGATGGAAATTTCGTCAGCGCTACTTAGAAAAAACATGAAATTTATTTTTTATTTTTGAGAACTTGTAGTTTATCTAATTCTACATCTACTTATGGGGTGTATTTACCTATTGAAGAGTTTCTATTATTTTTCTTATTTTGATTGGTGTAATTCCCTTATTGAAGATGTTATTTTACTTGTGCAAATTCATTTTTTAATATACATAAGAGATGCAAGTCTCTTGGTGAAAATGTTATTTTTACTTCTATTGTTAATGGGTGTTAATGAGTGTGATTCCTTGTTTAAGATGCTAATTATGTTCGTTCTTGATTTTTGAGATGTAATTTTCATATTTGCAAATAAAAAAAAGCCTATTAAGTTGACCCGAATAAACTAAAAAGAGATGGACCCGACCCAAATACATATTCCTAACAAGATGTACATTGAAGAAAATTATGGCACTCCCCACCTTCAAATCCTAGATACGCCTCTGTGTTAACATGTTATTATATTATTCGTTTTCGAGCAAGACTTGCACCGTTTCCCCCAAAAAGGTGTCACACTATTAGTAGACCTTGTGTAAGCCTGTCAGCCGGTCTGATTGGACAGGTTAAAACCGATAACCAGAATCGGTTTAACCGGAACTAGTGCCGGAACTGGTGGACCGATTTACCGGTCGCCGATCTACCAGGTTTCTCTATCGGGCCGATTTTTTAAAAATACGACCGATTAACCTGAACCGGCCGGTTAAACCGGTAATTGTTTTTTTAAAAATAATGCTGCTGTCCACTGGACTATTGGGTAACGGTCCATTTTGCAAAAATGGTTGTCGCCAACGGCTCCAAACGGCCATTTTGGCATCCCAATCCCCCCAAACTTTTATATTATTCACTTTAACCCATCCCCCACCCCTATATAAACCCCTCTCCATTTTCAATTTTAATCCGCACCAATTCACTCTTCTCTTTCCCTCAATTTCTCTCAATTATAGCTAATTTGCAACAATTAGCCACTTTAAATTTCTCTCAATTAAATATTATAAAATTTTATTCTAGTTTCAATTATTAATTTTGCAATTATTAAAAAAAAATTGTTGGTAGAGTTGTTGATTTTGCAACAATCCGAAGTAGCTCCAAAGCTTTGGTGGATTTGCAATTATAGCAGCCTTCACTTTGGTGGAAATTAGTCCGACAATTTGGTACCTTCGTTCCAACTCTATCTTTATTTTCCGCTATTTAATTTCTGCAATTTAATTTGTTGCAATTTATTTTCTTGTGATTTATTTGCGTGTGATTTAAATTATTGCTATTTAATAATGTCGAAGAGAGTGAGACGTGGTGGCGGTAGTAGTGGTATTGTAAGGGGTGGGTTCATGGAGGAAACATTTGTGGACGAAACACCTAATTTAGGTATTAATATTGGTGGAAATACCACTTTTAGATCATGAGGTAATGCAACAATATACCGGCACTTTTAATGAAATTGATGATGATGATGATGATGAAACACAAGCCCCCGAAAATTCCATAGGAGATACACATCCTGCACAATCACATACACAAGACAAACCGCCAAAACTTCGTAGGCCAACCGCTAGAATTTGAAAATTTATGACTAAAGATAAGGAAACACAATTAGCTATTTGTAATTTATGTGCCAAAGAATTTATTTTTAGGCAACAAACTAGTAAGAATGGTGGAACAGGTTCACTAACGGGTCATATGAAAGCTATACATAGGAATGTTTGGGGAGAGAAAACGGGTTCAAATGTGGGGGGCATTCAACAAACAATAGACCCACGAACCAGTAGAATTTTTAGCTATGACAAGAGAAAAGATCGTACAGAAATAGCTAAAATGGTTGTTTTTGATGCTCTACCATTATCCTTTCCTTCGGGTTTGGGGTTTGTTACTTATATTCAACATTGTTATAATCCATTGTTTGAGGGTATTCCTAGAAGTACTTGCAGATCGGATATTACAGATTTATATAAAAAATATAAATTTTATTTGCGCCATGTATTTAATTCTTTAAATTGTAGTGTTTCTCTTAAAGCCGATTTGGGTCTTAGTCTTAACAAGTTAGATTTTTTTGCTATTACATGTCATTGGGTTGGTGATAATTGGGTGATGCAAAAAAGAATTATAGTTTTTTTATATGATGAAGGGAAAGGTCGTCATGACGGAAATTTTTTAGCGGATTCAATATCAACTATTATGAATTTTTTTAACATTTATAGAAAAACACTTTGTATTACTTTAGATAATACTTCTAATAATACAAAGACGGTTGGTCTTTTAAAAAGGGAATTAAACCCTCTGCTAGAATATATTTTTCATGTGAGATGTAGTTGTCACATTTTAAACTTGATTGTTAGAGATGGTTTTGACTATTTTGAAGATTCTATTCAAAAAGTTAGAAATGCGGTTGCTTTTCTTTTTTCTTTTTTTAATGCTAATAAGCAAAAAATGAGAGATTTTAAGAATTCTTATTTGCAAAATGGCCTTAGACCTAGGAAAATTCAAGTAGAAGTTGACACTAGGTGGAACTACACTTACATTATGTTACAACAAGCATACGACTATAGGATTCCCATACAACGAGTTCACAACCATTTTAATACGGATAGTGATGATTGGATAAATATTAACATTGGGAAGATGTTAAGAAATGTATTGAACTTTTACAAAATTTTTATAATGCAACTCTTGCTTTTTCTAGACAATTCTATCCCACGGTAACTGGAATTTTAGCCTACTTAAACGGAAATACCTAGAGTTTTATATGAGTATAAAGATAAATCCGGTTATCAAGCGGCTATTTTTTCTATGACAACAAAATTTAAAAAGTATTTTTTTCCATCCCAGCTTTATTTATATTGGGTTCTCTTTTAAATCCTTATTTTAAAATGTCTTAAACTAGATGATTGGTTGGTCAAATTTATAACTATTTAGAAATTGACGAGGGAGCTAAACCATTTTTAATTGACGCCGAGCTCGCGGTTGATGCCGAGTTTAGAAAAGTTTTTACTCATTATTCTACTTTGAAAGAAAGTGTTACACCCGTTGCTCCACGCCCTACTACTTCTCAAAGTAGTAAAAAGAGCTTGTCGGGTTTGTCGAATTTAAAAGTTTTACATTCACATCTAACTCTTTCTCATAATGCAAACTTTGATGAATATCACCTTTATTTAATGCAGCCAAATGTGGATATCAACCACCTAGATGATTTGGACGTCTTAGCATGGTGGAAGAAATACAAGGCGAGTCATCCGATACTTTCAAGAATGGCTCGAGATATCCTTACGGTTCAAATATCAACCGTGGATTCGAAAAGTGCATTTAGCAAAGGAAGATAACAAATTGGAGACCATAGACACTCATTATCTGGATTTAGCTTGTAAGTACTAGTTTGCATTCACGATTGGATTAGATTGGAGCGACGCAGCCAAAACTTAGAAGCGGTGGAAGGCGAAGAGGAAGAGATTGAAGATTTGATAGCAAGTGGAGTAGACCAAATGGAAGAATTTGAAGATATCTCAATGACCAAATATAATATTGCGGATATTAGCCAAATGATTGACACTTTTTGATTTTATTCTTGTACTATTTTTTTGCAACTCATGTATTATTTACAAGTTAAAAAAAATTACAACTTGCAAATAAATGTTATCCTTGAATGAATAAAATATATGACTCATTGAGCTTTGTTCTATTTACTTTTGTTCATATTCTTACTTATATTAAGTTAGGAATATACCTAAAATATACTAAGAATATACTTATAATATATATCTACTTAAATTAAAAATAGAAAGTTACATACTTGGAAAAATAACTTAAGTTATAGTACATATAACTTAAGCATATATATATATATATATATATATATATATATATATATATATATATATATATATATATATATATATATATATATATATATATATATATATATATATATTATAAGTAGCTAAGCATATAAGTTAAGTTTTTTCTAAGTTTATAAATTTCTATTTAATAACTTAAGTATATTTATATTATAAGTATATTCTTAGTATATTTTAGGTATATCTAGTATAAATATACTTAAGTTATAAATAGAAAGTTATAACTTAAGCATATAACTTAATGTATATATACATATATGTTGTTAGTTAGTAAATATATAAACTTTAGTTATAAACTTATATAACATATATAAATATACTCACAATATACTAAGAAATACTATAATATACATATACTTTACAAAAAATTAAAAAAATGCTTTTTTTTTTTACGTTTAAAACCGGCCGGTTCCAGTTTCCAACTTCCCGGTTCCGGTTTTTTGACCGGAAACCGGCCGGTTTTCTAATCGGTTGCCGGTCCGGGCCAGTTCCAACCGGTTAATAGGCTTAACCTTATGTGTAGGTTAGTCTTTTTTTTTTTGCTACTAACATAGATTTTTGTTCGCACAGCTGTCATGTGTAAAGAGGATACATACCATAATTTGTGGTACTATTAACTCATCAACAAGCCAATCATAGGAGTTGCAATTCTTGAAGCTTCCAGTATATGGTGGGACATAGAGTTTACCTCCACAGTACAATTACAAAAGTAGACACAAAAGGAAAGCAATGTGGGGCTACAAATAAGCTCCAAAAAAGTGCATTGAACATATGAGATATTTGATAGGAAAATCTTCATTTGTTCATTGTCCTTAACCAATGCCATTTTTATGTGTGTGTATCCTAAAGTTGGCAAGAACTGCTTCATCCATCTTGTATGCTCCTCTCACGCTCTTTTTAATGTGAATTGCGCTCATTTAGTCACATGACCTGAATAAAAGACAGGCGTTTATTCATGTGTAATAGGTGGAGTTTTTTTTTGAAGTTATTTCTCTGGAAAAAAATCAATTTCAACATGATAAACCACTAGAAAAAAGTTTAGTATTTGACGTAGTAATAACAATTCGCTAAGTTGATTGAGGTGTTAAAATGAGAAATTGTGAAGCGGCGATAAAAGCAATGGAATCACCGGTGAAGAAAACAAAACCCAAAGAAAAACAATCTCTCGTTATAACATTACGTCGAATGATAATCCTGGAATTGTGGTGACAAAAGTACAATTGAAGGGTGAAAATTATGAAGAATGGGATATATCCATGAGGACAACCTAAGAGCTAGGAAGAAATTTGGCTTCGTTGCTGGTACGATCAAGAAGCCGGATGAAGAATCACCAGGTTTGGAAGATTGGTGGACTATAAAATCACTATTGGTGTCATGGATTCGCCACATTATAGAACCAATGCTTCACTCAATTATTTCACATAAAGAGGAAGCGAAAGAATTGTGGACGAGCATCCGAGAACGGTTCGCCGTTATCGACTGCCCTCGGATGCAACAACTTAAGGCTGAGCTCGCGGAGTGCAAGAAGAATGGAAGGACCATAGTGGATTACTATGGAAGACTCACTAAGTTGTGGGAGAAATTGACAAATTACGAACAGATTCCGACTTACAAGTGTGGAAAGTGCACGTGCAATCTAGGGACGGCCCTAGAAACCAAAAGAGAAGAAGAAAAAGTGCATCTTTTCCTTATGGGAATGGATGAAGCAATGTATGGAATGGTGAGGTGAACATATTGGCCCAGGAACCGTTGCCATCATTAAATAAGGTCTACTCGAAGCTGGTGCAAAAAGAGCATGTGAGAGGAATCACACGGAAAACGGAGAACTAGAATGAAACTATGGTTTTTGCAGTGCAAGGGAAAAACCCTCACCGTGACCAAAGTCATGAAGGAAAAAACGATGATGCATTCTGCACATAATGCAAGAGATCCGGACACATCGTGGATGGATGTTTTCAACTCATTGGCTATCCGGATTGGTGGCCAGGAAATAAAAAAGGATATGAAAAAATAGGAGGAAGAGGACAGCAACAACAGTAGACAGGTGGACCGAGATCCGACTGTGGACGGGGCAACTACCAGGCTAACGTCGTGGTTAACAAGAAAGGAGCTCATGCAGAGATGGGACCGCTGAGCACTGGCGTGACAAAACCTCGCAATTTGAGCGAAAATATCCGGAAGACTGTGATTCACGTGTTAAATTCTCAAGGAATAAACCCAAGTGCCAAGATGGATGGTAAGACCGGAAACTCATCCCTGAATCATTGACTTCGGAGCTACCAACCATGTGACTGGTAATCCGGAGGAACTGAGCGATCAGCGGGATTCCTAGTTGTCCACCTGGTCTTCCAGATAGAAATAGGTCGGTGGCCACGAGAGAAGGAACAATCAAGCTAAATAATAGGATTTGGTTGAAGGATGTCCTTTATGTTCCGAATTTAACATGAAAATTGATTTATGTGTCACAACTTGTTGATCATTTAGATTGTGATGTATATTTTAACAAAATTATGTGTTCTATGCAGGACCCCACCACGAGGAAGCTGCTTGGAACGGAAAGAGTTGAGGTGGACTTTACTATTTACGGAATGTGCCGTGGATACGAGCTGCTGACACCCAATTTTATCCCACTTTTCCTTCAATTAATTTATCTACACTTCTTGATCATTAATAATTTGGGCTAGTTATTTTTATTTTTATTTTCTCAACAAATTTACCCAACATAGTACTATATTAATATTTTCAAATATTATTATTGCACAGTTGTTTATTCTTAACAAACAGTTATATTATATATTTAAAAGTGGTTAATTCTAGTCCAAATAAATTAATTAAAGGAGTAAAAGGTTCATAAATTGCAACCCAATTCTCCAAAGCCCTTCAAATTAAACCTAAACCTTAAGCCCAATACCTAGACCAACCTTCATAAACCTAACACCTTGTTTGGAATGTTGTTAGCCATCGTATCATATTGTATCGTTACCACAATTACAATGTTAGTTTTGATTGTTATTTATAATGTATTGTGTCGTATTGTTAAATTCTGGCGTCACGTAACAATGAAAAGTCCCGTTTTACGTAATAACCAATTTGGTGTTATCCCATTGTCACCTAATTTCTCTTTCCAATTATGTCCTTACTTAATATTTCATAATCACGTTTTACCCTTTACCCTATAATATTTAACTTAACCAAAATATCCTTACCTATGTCTTATTCGTTCTTCTTTCTCCTTCAATGTTTGGATGTTTGTCTGCTCTTCTTTTCTTTCATTATATATCTCTGTCTCCTTCTGTGTTTTGGTTTTAAAAAAATTACTGATTTCAGTTAATTATTAATTGTCAAATTTTGTTCTCAAGTGCTATTTTGTACGTTTATATAGGCATGCTACGAGAAATGGAGAAGTTCTGAAATTGCAATGTCAAATTGGAGAAGCGTGTTACACCTCATTTTTTTGCATACGCTAAAGTTTTGTCTTAAGTCGGTGACGTAGGTTCGTATGGGAGATCATTTGGGAAGTTGTGTATGAGGACTATGGGTATATCTCGGAGTTATATAAATCCTTAAACATGTTTGGAAAAGAGTAGGAAGGTTGGACATCAAACGAATCAGAAAGAATATGCTTCGTAGGAAAATTGGACTGAGACCATTTCGCGGCCATTTCCATAGACCGTGAATAATTTCACAGGCCATGAAAATTGTGTTGGGCCACCGTGAAATGGTGGCAGTGGGTAGAAGTTTCTGGAAGGGTTTCACGGCCAGTGAAATAATTCACGGTCCGTGAAAGTGACCGTGGAATTGAGGCGGTGGAGATTTTGTTCCTTAGTTATAAGTTAAAGGGCCACGACTTGGGGCTCATATTTCACCAAAATCAGATTCCTAGTGCCTCTCCAAGATCTCTCAACCATCCCAAAACATTCATAAACATCCCAAGCTATTTTAAGAGAAGATCAAGCTTCAAAACCCTAAGCTAGTTCATGGAAGATGATTGTTCTTGCTTATATTTGATGTTGTGGTTAATTTGGTCTTGAAGAAAGTGGTGTGGGCAAAGTTCCTCAAGCTATAAGATATGTTCTTCATCCTATTTCTTATGTTGAGTTGATTTGGAGGTTTAGTAAGTCTTAAAGGTGAAGAGAATCATGGTAGAAAGGTCATAAAGTATTGTGTTGTAGTTGTTTGCTATGGATGGAATTTGAAAGGAAGTTTTGGATTGATTTTAGTCTAATTTGAATGTAATATTTTTGTTATAGTATTGTTGATATTGTTATTATTATTTTGGGAGTTGTTTTGAAGTTTGGTGGAAGTAGACGGTATAGGGGAAATGCTGCCCAAATTTCATTTACTCACCTATTAGTTTAGTTTGGCCTTATAAGAGTTTCAATGACTTAACCTTAGCGGGAATCATCTTGAATGTAGATTTGCAAGCTCAGGAGGATAGACGTGGAGTGGTTAAGCAGACGACGTGGTATTTTAAGGTTGTCCTTTTCTTTCGTTTTGGCATGATCCTTATGAACAAAACGTGCACGTAACGTTAATCCATAATAGTTCTACTCTTAGAGTTAAGGATGATCCATTTGATTCATGTTCCATGATATATCTTCAGAAAGTCTTCCTTCAGATTCAGTATGGTCTCTAGAGTTACTTGTACTCTTATCATGTTTTGCTTTGCATTTCATTTATATATATATGCATATACAAACCCATGGACCCTCAGATGTATATATATATATATAGGTGACGAAATTATATGCACACTACCACCAGATCAGCTGGTCATATGATGATTACGACGATGACGATGCCCACAGAGGCTGATACGATACGATGGGATGCCCACAGAGGCTTGACAGATATTATGTACGTACGTACACACACACACACACACACACACACACACACACACACACACACACACACACACATATATGACCTAATGCATTCATGCACAATATTTATGTATATTATTACTTCACAAGAAGCAGTCCTGACGTACAGGTTGCATTCATTTATCCTATGTTTTCTTATGTCTCTCTTATGTTACTCTCATACCTTACGTACTTAGTACTTTGTCCGTACTGACGTCCTTTTATTTGTGGACGTTGCGTTCATGCCCGCAGGTAGACAGGGAGACAGTTCAGACCCTTAGGTTGTGTTCTCCGTGGTTGTACAGGAGCACTCCACTTGTTCCGGAGTTACAGTTCAGCTTAGCATGGTCTTTTTGTGTACATTTGGGCATGGAGAGGTCCTGTCCCGTCCTCATTATGCTATGCACTCCAGTAGAGGCTAGTAGACAGATATGTAGAGTTAGATGTTCTATGGCCATCTTAGTTCTCCTTTGTGGTATCATTATTTTGGATAGCCTTGCCGGCTTGTATATTGTGGTTCAGTACGGTTGCGTATGTATATTTATCTTTTGGGCTTGTGTCCTTCTCAACTTATGCTATTTATGAGTTAGCATCATGGACCACTCAGATATGACTATGACATATATGTATGTTCTGTGGTGCTCGGTAGGTTAGCTCCGGGTGCCCGTCATGGCCCTCCGGTTCGGTAGTGACAAAAGTGGTAGCTGAGCAGTTCGTCCTAGGGCTATCTATGAGCCGTGTCTAGTAGAGTCCTGTTTATGGGTGTGCAGTGCACCACACTTATAAAAAAGAGGTGGCAGGACATTTAGGAAGATTCACCTTTCTTTCTCACCTTAGATCGTGCGATAGAGCGATGTTATGAGGATTCCCTTTTTCCTGATCGTGTGTTATGATTTCAGTAATGGCTGTGATGAGGAAAGCTTCGGCGGCCCAGAAAGGCAAGTCAGTGGTAGGTAGGAGAACTGGACGGGTAATGCTTGTAGATGTTGAGGAGGGTGAGTCCTAGAATGAGGTTTCATCTTGGACCTCTCGTCCCCTCCAAAGGAGCATAGAGGAGCTCTAGCCCCAGCTACAGCTCCAGCACCCCTAGTTCTTCCACATGATGCTTTAAACAAAGAGATGCGAGGGGCCATTCAGTTGTTGACTCAGTTGATGGCCGCTCAGGCCCAACGTCAGGGTACGGGTTACGGTGGTAGGGCTGTTAATGCCAGAGTTCGAGATTTTATTAATTTAGACCCTCCAGAATTCTTTGGGTAGAAACCAAATAAGGACCCGCAAAATTTTATAGATGGGATGCTGAGGACATTGCGGGTGATGCATGCTTCAAACACTGAATCAGTAAAGTTAGCTTCCTATAGATAACGAGATGTTGCTGTTCATTGGTATGACACTTAGATGTCTTCAAGAGGGATTAATGCACCCCTATTCGTATGGCAAGAGTTTACAGATGCCTTCCTTCGGCATTATTTGTCGCCAGAGATTCAATGGGCCTGAGCTGATAGGTTCCTGAACCTTAGACAGGGGAACATGAGTGTTCGGGAGTACAGTCTTCGTTTTAATTCATTGGCTAGATATACTCCCACCGTTATAGCCGAGATGGGAGATGGTGTTTATTGATTTATGAGTGGATTGGGGCCACACTTGATTGATGACTGCATAACGACTTTTTTGTGATAGGTATGGATATTTCTCGCATCTAGGCGCACGCTTAGAACCTCGAAAAGCATAAGCAGCAGGGGAGGGCCGAGCGCAAACATGATAGGGGTTAGAGTAAGAGAGCTAGATCTTCAGGTTTCATCAGTGAGTCTAGATGTGGTCAGAGGGAGTAGTTCTCTAGGTGTTCAGCCTATTCAGTAGCTAGTGCGCCTTCACAGTTCCTAGGACCCAAGTTTGATAGACCTACTCATTTTGAGCCGGCCTAGAGTTCCAGGGCTTCCAGTTCCCAGATCAGGAGTGGTTCTAGTCAGATGAGGCCATCTCTATCGCGATGTTTTTTTCAGTGTGGGAAGTTACATGCTGGGCAGTGCCGTTTGGGTTAAGATGTTTGTTATACCTGTGGTCAGCCATGCCATATTATGCGATATTATCCCTTGAGAGGTGGTATAGGCATAATGCAGATGACAGGGTCTGCAACTGATTCTTCGACATCTGTATGCTCTCCTAGGTAGGGTTCTCAGACACCAGCCGGTCGTGTAGAG
The DNA here is from genome assembly GCF_019175385.1 of Lycium barbarum. Lineage (NCBI taxonomy): Eukaryota > Viridiplantae > Streptophyta > Magnoliopsida > Solanales > Solanaceae > Lycium > Lycium barbarum. The sequence continues at coordinate 1,550,107 of NC_083348.1, read as the reverse complement.
GCAGAGGTAGAGTGTCCAGTTCGAGCGGTCCTCAGAACCGCATTTATACATTGGCTAGTCGACAGGATCTCGAGTCTTCGCCTAATGTTGTTACAGGTATACTATCAGTATCTTCCCATGATGTATATGCATTAATAGATCTAGGTTCTACATTGTCGTATGTTACTCATTTTATTATTGACCAGTTTGGGATAACACCCGAGTCGATCACACCGTTTGAGGTGTCTACACCTGTTGGTGATCCAGTAATAGCTAGATGGGTATACAAAGATTGTGTGGTTATAGTTTGTAATCGTCATACGGTAGCGAATTTGATTGAGTTAGATATGGTAGACTTTGATGTCCTTATGGGTATGGATTGGTTGAGCTCTTGTTATGCTAATGTTGATTGCAGAACAAAGATGGTTCGATTTCAGTTCCTGGGAGAGCCAGTTCTATAGTGGAAGGGTAATACAACATTGTCTAGAGGTAGGTTTATTTCCTATCTCAAGGCAAGGAAGATGATTGCCAAGGGTTGTATCTATCATTTAGTTCGGGTTCCGGATACAGAAGAAAAGCCACTGACTCTTCAGTCTGTTCCAGTGGTTAATGAGTTCTCAGATGTATTCCCGGATGAGCTTCCAAGTCTTCCACAAGAGCAGGAAATTGATTTCGCCATCGACGTATTACCATATACTCAGCTAGTATTCATTCCCCCTTATATAATGGCGCCTGCTGAGTTGAAGGAGTTACAAGAGTACTTGAAGGACTTGCTTGAGAAAGGATTTATCAGGCCTAGTATGTCACCATCGGGAGTACCCGTGTTATTTGTACGAAAGAAAGAAGGCTCGTTCCGAATGTGTATTGATTATAGGCAGTTGAATAAGGTGACAATAAATAATAAGTATCCACTTTCGAGGATTAATGATTTATTTGACCAATTGTAGGGTGCTAAATAGTTTTCAAAGATATATTTAAGATCAGGGTATCACCAGGTGAGAGTCAGAGAGAAGCATATTCCGAAGACAACTTTTAGAACCAGATATGGTCACTTTGAGTTTCGTGTAATGTCATTTGGGTTGACTAATGCACCGACGGTATTTATGGATTTAATGAATAACATATTCAGGCCCTTCCTAGATCTGTTTATGATTATTTTTATTGATGATATTCTGGTATACTCTCGATCAGAGGCAGAGCATGCAGATCATTTACGTGTTGTCCTTAAAGTTCTTCAAGCTCGGAAGCTGTTTGCAAGGTTCTCTAAATATGAGTTTTGGTTGAACTCTGTGACTTTTCTGGGGCACATTATTTCAGCTGACGATATCCGAATGGATACGCATAAGATTGAAGCTGTGAAGACTTGGACGAGACCCATAACACCCACGGAGGTTCGTAGTTTTCTAGGTTTAGTAGGTTATTACAGGAGATTCGTAGAGGGTTTTTCTTCTCTTTCTGCACCACTGACAAAGCTGACTTAGAAATCAACTAAATTCTAGTGAACCGTTGCTTGTGAATGCAGTTTTTAGGAGTTGAAGAACCAGTTGACTTCGGCGCCAGCTCTGACACTTCTAGAAGGATCAGAAGGCTATGTTATTTATTGTGATGCTTCAGGCGTTGGGTTGGGGTGTGTGTTGATGCTGCACGGTAAAGTTATTGCTTAAGCTTCAAGGCAGTTGAGGAAGCATGAAAAGAATTACCCGACCCATGATCTAGAGCTAGCCGCGGTGATTCATGCATTGAAGATATGATGGCACGACTTGTATGGCATTTATGTTGATATCTATACAGACCATAAGAGCCTCCCGTATATTTTCAAGCAGAAGGAGTTGAATTTGCGTCAGAGGCGATGGTTGGAATTATTAAAAGATTATGATGTTAGCATTTTGTATCATCCCGGGAAGGCGAACGTAGTAGCTGATGCCCTTAGCCGTAGATTCATGGGTAGTCTATCTTATTTACGGCCAGAGAAGCGGGAATTAGCTCATGAGCTTCATCAGTAAGCTAGCCTAAGAGTTCGATTATTAGACTCAGGCGATATAGGGGTTACTATTCAGGATTCGACAGTCTCATCTTTAGTAGCTGAGGTGAAGGAGTGCTAGTACGAGGATCCCATGCTAGTTCATTATAGAGACATAATCCCTCAGAAGAAGAAGTCACCATATGAGATTTGTAGATATGGAGTTCTCAGATATCGAGACAGACTATGTGTTCCTAATGTTGTAGGATTACGTCGTCATATTATGAGAGTGGCTCATTACTCACGCTACTCTATTCACCCAGGGGCAATGAAGATGTATCATTATATTAAGGAAGTTTATTGGTGGGATGGAATAAAGAAAGACATAGTAGAGTTTGTAGCCCAGTGTCCTAATTATCAACAGGTGAAGATTGAACATCAGAAGCCCAGCGGGTTATTGCAAACTATCGGGATTCCGACATGGACATGGGAAGAAATTAATATGGATTTCATTACAGGCTTTCCCTGTTCTCAGCGTAAGTTTTATTCCATATGGTTAATTGTTGATAGACTAACAAAATCAACTCATTTTCTGCCTATCAGGACTACTTACTCAGCCGAGGGATATGCGAAGCTATATATTAAGGAGATAGTCTAACTTCATAATGTTCCGGTATCCATCATCTTCGACAGGTGTACGCAGTTTACAGTTAACTTCTGGAGGTCTTTTCAGGAAGGACTGGAGACTCAAGTGATTCTTAGTGCCACATTTCACCCTTAAACAGACAGACAGGTTGAGCGTACCATTCAGACTCTCGAGGATATGCTACGGGCATGTGTGATAGACTTCAGAGGTAGCTGGGATGATCGCGTGTAATAATAGTTGTCATTCCAGTATCCAGATGGCCCTGTATGGGGCTTTTTATGGGCAGAAGTGTAGGTCACCTATCGAATGGTTCGAATTAGGGGAATCTAAATTAGTAGGGCCAGATTTGATTCAACAAGCAGTAGGGAAGGTCAAACTTATTCAGGTCGATTACTGGTAGCTCAGAGTTTCCAGAAGTCTTATGCAGATAATCACCGATGAAATTTAGAGTTCCAGTTTGACAATTGGGTATTCTTAAAGGTATCCCCTATGAAAGGCGTTATGAGGTTTGGTAAGAAGGGTAAGCTTAGCCCTCAGTACATTGGACCTTACAGGATTGTACGTAGAGTGGGCCAGGTGGCTTGTGAGTTAGATCTACCTTTAGAGCTAGAATCAGTCTATTCAGTTTTTCATGTGTCAATGCTTTATAAGTGTATCGAATATCCTTCCAGAGTCGTACCCGTTGATGATGTTCAAGTCACTGAACAATTATCGTATGAAGAGGTTCCCATTGCTATACTAGATAGACAGGTTCAAAGATTGAGGACTAAGGATGTAGCTTCAGTTAAGGTTATTTGGAGGAATAGAAATATCGACGAGATGACTTGGGAAGCTGAGGAAGATATGAAGTCCAGGTATCCGTACTTATTTCCACTTCCAGAGGAGATCCAGACAGAGGTACCATTGCCTTCAGGTATGTAATGTTTCATCTCTCATGATTATTGGTCGTGTGAGGCCATTATTATTATTGCTTGTCGTGGCCCTATATAGCGTTGTATATTTTGGGTTGTTGTGTCACAGGTTGGTAGTGTACAGTTATAGGGGAGACTTTGCCAAAATTTTTAAAAGACCCCTAGGAGTTTAACATTCGAGGATGAATGTTCTTAAGGGGGAAGAATGTTACACCTCGTTTTTCGCAAACGCCAAAGTTTTGTCTTAAGTCGATTGTCGTAGGTTCGTATGGGAGATCATTTGGGAAGTTGCGTATAAATACTATGGGTATATCTCAGGGTTATATAGGTCCTTAAACATGTTTGGAAAAGAGTGTGAAGGTTGGATGTCAAACGAATCGGAAAGAATACGTTTCATCGAAAAATTGGACTGAGACCATTTCACTACCATTTCCATGGACCGTGAATAATTTCACAGGCCGTGAAAATGGTGTTGGGCCATCGTGAAATGGTGGCAGTGGGTGGAAGTTTCTGGAATGGTTTCACGGCCAGTGAAATAATTCACGGTCCGTGAAAGTGACTGTGGAATTGAGGCGGTGGAGATTTTGTTCCTTAGTTATAAGTTAAAGGGCCATGACTTGGGGCTCATATTTCACCAAAATCAGATTCCTAGTGCCTCTCCAAGATCTCTCAACCATCCCAAAACATTCATAAACATCCCAAGCTATTTTAAGAGAAGGTCAATCTTCAAAACCCTAAGCTAGTTCATGGAAGATGATTGTTCTTGCTTATATTTGATGTTGTGGTTAATTTGGTCTTGAAGAAAGTGGTGTGGGCAAAGTTCCTCAAGCTATAAGATATGTTCTTCATCCTATTTCTTATGTTGAGTTGATTTGGAGGTTTAGTAAGTCTTAAAGATGAAGAGAATCATGGTAGAAAGGTCATAAAGTATTGTGTTGTAGTTATTGGCTATGGATGGAATTTGAAAGGAAGTTTTGGATTGATTTTAGTCTAATTTGAATGTAATCTTTTGGTTATGGTATTGTTGATGTTGTTATTATTATTTTGGAAGTTGTTTTGAAGTTTGGTGGAAGTAGACGGTATAGGGGAAATGCTGCCCAAATTTCATTTACTCACCTATTAGTTTAGTTTGACCTTATGAGAGTTTCAATGACTTAACCTTAGCGGGAATCATCTTGAATGTATATTTGCAAGCTCGGGAGGATAGACGTGGAGTGGTTAAACAGACGCCGTGGTATGTTAAGGTTGTCCTTTTCTTTCGTTTTGGCATGATCCTTATGAACAAAACGTGCACGTAACGTTAATCCATAATAGTTCTACTCTTAGAGTTAAGGATGATCCATTTGATTCATGTTCCATGATGTATCTTCAGAAAGTCTTCCTTCAGATTCAGTATGGTCTCTGGAGTTACTTATACCCTTATCATGTTTTGTATTGCATTTCATTTATATATATATATATATATATATATATATATATATATGGGGAATGGGAAAGGTGATGGCTTTATATACGCATTACCACCTGATCAGCTGGTCATATGATCATTACGACGATGATGATGCCCACAGAGGCCGATATAATACGATGGGATGCTCATAGAGGCTTGACAGCCATTATATATATATATATATATATATATATGACCTCAGGCATTCATGCACAGTATTTAAGTATATCATTGATTCACAGAGGCAGTCCAGACGTACACCTTGCATTCGTTTACCCTATGTTTTCTTATGTTACTCTTATGCCTTACATACTCAGTACTTTTTCCGTACTGACGTCGTTTGTTTGTAGATGCTTTGTTCATGCCCCAGGTAGATAGGGAGACGATTCAGACCCTTAGGCTGTCTTCTCCGCGCTTGTACAGGAGCACTCTACTTGTTCCGGAGTAGCAGTTCAGCTTGGTATGGTCCTTTTGCGTACATTTGGGCATGGCGGGGTCCTGTCCCATCCTCATTATGCTATGCGCTCTAGTAGAGGCTGGCAGACAAATATGCACAGTTAGATGTTCTATAGCCATCTTATTCTCCTTTGTGGTATCATTATTTGGATAGCCTTGCCGACTTGTATATTGTAGTTCAGTACGGTTGCGTATGTATATTTATCTTTTGGGCTTGTGTCCCTCGCAGCTTAAGATATTTGTGAGTTAGTATCATGGCACACTCAGATATGACTATGAGATGTATGTATGTTCTGTGATGAAGGTAGGTTAGCTCCGGGTGCCCGTCATGGCTCTCCGGTTAGGTTGTGACAAAGTGCACTAACTCTTGCTTCTCGATTGGATTTATAAGGATCTTGTAATTAAGAAAAAGTGTACTTATTATTGTTTTTAATTTTAATAACCTGTTTTCATTAATTTTGTGAGAATCTTTCTGAATTTAACAACTTAATTTATTTACAAGGTCATAATTTGTGACAAATTAGCAGAAAGAAGGTGTCTTAAATTATTTTATTAGTAATTATTGATAAACTTAATATTTATAATAATTTAGGGCATTTTAGTAAATTTACCAGTTTCAATACAATATGATATAATTAAACTAAACAATAAAGTTTTTATTAAATAACAACAAGCAATACAGTCTATCCAAACATTATATCTATAAAACCGTACAATACGATACCATACATTACAATATAATACATTATGAAATGATGGGTGATCCAAACAAAGTGTAAAGTCATTTTGTAGAGTTTCATTTTTTTTTCTATACTATAGCAGCCGCGTTCTTTCCCTTCCCATTTCAATGAAAGTGCTTTATTTCTATCAACCCTTAGCAGGTTTTGTCACACCATTTTAGGAAAACCTTGTACCTCTTTCCTATCTCCCTATATCAGCATCCTATAAACGTTTCTCTCTCTCCTATCTTCAACGATTTGGTTAACATAAATGGCCAAAACGATTTTGAAGTTTCTGGCAAAAATCAACTTTTAGAAATTCGATTTTGATTTCAAACGGCTAATTCATGTAGAATTTCCACCCAAGAACTTTAACCCTAGAAAACTCTAGCTTCTTTCTCCTATAAATACAACCTTATATCTTCAGCAAAGGGAAGGAATTTTTAGCTGCCACTTGACACCTTGAAAATACTCTCATCGTCCTTCAAAGCTTTCTTTTCTTTCTAGGTAAACTTTATCCACCACAAAGGTATTCGAACTTATCCGACTCTAGTTTCGAATCTGTTCATAACGAAGAGAGTAGATTCGAGGCCCCGATGTCCTAAGTTCACTGCACCCACAAGAGGTAAAATTTGGTCCTCTTCTTACTTTTTCTTCAGTTAAAATTCTGTGATTCACTTCGAAAGATCATGTTTTTAAGGTCCTATTATATTCAGATTTATTTGTGATTAAATCATGGAATTAGCTACTGTTTTGAACACCTAAATATCAACAGTAATGGCGTGTTTTAAACTGAGTTCGTCTCTTATTCTTACATCTAAATGTCAATTCATTCCAGTATAAGTTAAGCTGTGAGAAATATGAAGATTAAAAATGGACTCTGTTTAGTTTTCCTGATAATACAAGCTACTTATACCATGTGCCCAAAACTTGTATTACATAAATTGTTTGTTATTCATATGGTAGTGTACTGTGCATCTTACTGTGGTCACATCTTTTTTACATTTTACCGTGTCCATATGTTAAGTGTGATCTTTTCTTTAGTTGCAAAAAATGTGCTTCCAAGTTGGTGGCTTTCAATATGGCTAAGAATTATTCACTGGAATGTTTGTAGGAATGAGATCTTGCTTTTTTGGTCAAGTCTAATTGCATTTAATTATGTTTGTTTTGTTTCTCACATAATTGAAAGTAGTTGTTTAATGGGTTAAAAAAAAAAATTACTCCCTAACTTCTAATGATATAAAGTGCTAAAATTAACACATGCCTCAGATGTGAGTATGGTATGAACCTGTTTGAATGCTTAAAATGCAATAAAGAACTTTTCAAATCTCTATGCATCTTAGAATTATCTTTGGGTTTGGACCTAAAACCATACATGTTCTTTTACATGGAGCATTAATACTCCATTATGTTTGAATAAATGGTACACTTTTAGTCAACTCCCAAATATTCTGTTACAAATTTAACGGAAAAGGGCAAAAATGCCCTTGAACTATTAGAAAAGGTCTAAAAATAACCTTCATCCATCTATTTTGCAAAAAATACCCCTTAGTTTAACTTTTTGGCTCATTTATGCTCTTTGACGGTCAACACTAAATTAAAAATAAATAAATTAAATCTCACATGACCTTTTATTACTAGTCCGATTTTCTAAATCTGAAAAAATTGGATTTTTATAAATCTGGAACAACTAATTTTCTTTTAAAATGTGGCAAGCCTTTTTTTTTAAAATAAAAATAAATAAGGATTGGATTTTTATTAACAAATGTGGAATTTTTTTATATCTGGAAAACTTTTTTTTTTTTTTTAAAAAGGGGTGGAAAGCCCCCTTTTTTTTAAATATGGAAAATTGAATTTTTTATTAAAATTTGGATTTTTTAAATCTAAAACTGTATTTTTTAAGTAAAATGTGCAAAAATAATACTCCATAATTTTCTTCTAGATTAAATAAAAAAAGAGTTTTCTGGATTAATTTTTTTAAAACACATTTTTTTCCACACTTTTTGTAAAAAAATAATCATTTTTTCCATATTTTTATAAAAATCCAGTTTTTCAGATTTTGAATAAAGTACTCTTTTTCCTATTTTTTTAAGTGTCCTAAAATAAAATCATTAAAATTTAAAATTTTTAGGACCAAAATAATCAATTTTCCCGATTTAAAAAAAAAAAAACCATTTTCCAGTTTTCTTTTCTTTTTCTAAAAAAATCAGTTTTCCTAATTCTAAAAACACCATTTTCTAGATTTGGTTAAAAAAAAAAAAAATCAATTTCCAGTAATAACATGCCATGTGTAATTTATTTATTTTTTAAAAAATTTAGGGTTGACCACTAGTCAAAGGGCATAAATGAGCCAAAAAGTTGAATTGAGAGGTATTTTTAGCAAAACTGGTGAATGAAGGGTATTTTTAGAACTTTTCTAATAGTTCAGGGGCATTTTCCGTTAAATTTTTAACAAGATATTTGGGAGTTGACTAAAAGTGCTCCACTTATGCAAACACAATGCACTATTAATGTTTCATGTAAAAAAACATGTATGGTTTTAGATCCAACCCAAAGATAATGTACTATTTTGGTCCTTTTCTCCATAATTGAAAGTAGTTGTTTAATGGGTAAAAACAAAACAAAAAACTCCGTAACTTCTAATGATATAAAGTGCTAAAATTAATACATGCTTCAGATGTGAGTATGGTATGAACCTATTTGAATGCTTAAAATGCAATAAAGAACTTTTCAAATCTTTATGCATCTTAGAATTATGTTGAAGCCACTGTTTACTAGGAATTCTTGGTTCTTTATTTTTTCTGTTGAGTATAAAATCCCTTTCTTATGTTTATCTTTTGTTTCTTCCTTTTATGCTACTTGAAAAAGAACTTAGGACAAGACATTGTGATGAGAAGAGCTTGTGATCTTCAGTTGTACGGATGGTGTGATTCGGACTGGGCTGGATGTCCGTTGACTCGAAAATCACTTATCGTTTGGTTTATCTCCCTCGGGAATTCACCCGTATTATGGAAAATCAAGAAGCAACACATTGTCTCTCACTCGTTAGCGGAGGCAAAATATCAATCAATGGCAATGACGATCAGTGAGTTGAAATGGCTAAAGGGAATTTTGCATAGTTTGGGTGTTGAACATACATCTCCGGTAAAAATGTATTGTGACAGTCAAGCAGCATTGTAGATTGCGCGAAATCCTGTGTTTCATGAACCGACCAAACACATTGAAGTCGATTGGCACTATGTCCGGGACGCGCTGCAGTCCGGAATCATACCTCCCAGTCATGTGCCTACTAATGAGCAATTGGCTGATGTGTTTACAAAGGCTTTGGGCAAATCGCAGCATCAGTATTTACTTGGCAAGTTGCGCATTTGAGAGCCTCATGCTCCAACTTGAAGGGGCGGGGGGGGGGGGGGGGGGGGGGGGTATTGAGACCGAATGTGACCGGACCAGTTGATGTGTCGGTAAAAACCTTAGGTCAGTAGGAACCCTATTCTAGTCTAATTGTAATAGGTTGATTTTATTTATGATGAATTTCTAATCATGGTAATATAAGATTTGTAGTTTTATTGGAATAGGGTTACCTTATTTGTCTAGGATAAGGAGGACCTTACTTGTATATAAGGAGATCATTATGATGAATGAAAAGCAGAAAAAATTCTTCCAATTTTAACAGAAGACTGTTGGATCTTTCCTTGCAAAGCATGGATTTAAATACAAAGTTCATGACGCTGGTGGTGGAGAAAGCTGAGTCGCCATGAATGGTATAATCGTGTTTAACTTTCGCATTCTTTTCCTATGGTTTAACAGCAAAATTTGAATCATATTACTCTCATGCTTTGATTAATTAGCATATGAGTAAAGTGTTGTTTGTAAATGGACAAGAACAACGTGATCGCTCTCATCTAACTGAACCATCTCAGGTCCTATTTTGGTTTACAAAATGCAAAACTCAGTGAGTTCTCTGTTCTTTGTGCTTATTAAAATTATATTTCAGATACATTCTTCTGAACTACAGAGATATTAAGAGCCTACTTGGAAGCGAAAAGAGAACACGCACAATTAATTTCAAATGCCTATAATGGTTTCGTTAAGGTAACCATTTTATCTCCTTTCATATATCTCCTTTGGTTCAAGAGTATTCTCAGTGTCATATTTTATTCTGTTCAAGAGTTACTCGTTTCATCACATTTTTTGAGAAAAGTTGCATAACTGCGACAAAGTTCTAACATCTCCTAGGTGGTGTATAAGCTGGTCCTAACTCCTAAGGGATATCACCCTGTTGTAGTCTGAGTTTGAAGGACTAGACCTTTTTAAATCTTGAATTGACCAGATATTGGTTCTTCACTTGTATTACGTTTTTGCATTCAGTTTTAGCAAATTCAGTTCACAACTAGGCTATTCCGTTTTTCATTGGGATCGAAATCATCAGGGCATCATGTGAAAACTTACAAACCTTGAAGGACAATAAATTAGACGACAAGTAGAACCATAAAAAAGACTATTATATGATATGAGTTTGGTCAATTGACCTACACACGATAATACTAATATAAAAAAATATTCAAAAATTATTGAGAGAATAAATCTCCTCTTAAGAAAAACTCTCTAAAAGACTACATTGAAAATCCTTTTTTGTGTATTCTATTATATGAGAGGGATTCTTCAATATATAGATGTCCAAAACCTTGTCCTTCAAGAAAAGAATAGGCAAATATGAAACAGAATTATATTTTCCTTTTAGGAAAAGTAAAACAATTATGGTTATACTTTGACTTTCCTTCAAGAGAAAAGTAAAACTCAAATATGGTAAGAAAATTAGGACAAAACCCAACATTTTTGTCTTAATTGAAAACATCTCAAACAGTGGCATAAGTAGGATTTTTGTAAGCGGTGTCGAGATTTTAATAGAGGTGATGCATTGTTGTCGCAGTGGGTTCATCTACACTCAACACTTTCAACATGGAGCATAAATTTATGTGAAAAAAAGAATATTAAAATTGCAACAAGTTATATATACGAATATAATGGATTTAATATCAAAAACTTTAAGATTGAACCCATTTTTTTTTTAAAAAAACATGGAGTTGAAATCCTTGTTACCAGTGGCGGAGCCAGGATTTATGTCAAGGGGATTCAAAAATATAAAGAAGTCATAAAGGAAGAAGATAAGGGGGTTCAACATCTACTATATATACATAAAAAATAATTTTCACCTTATATATACAGTGTAATATGAACCCCCTCGGCTCTATCTACGTCCGCCCCTGCTTGTTACGCCTCTACATTTTAAAGAAGTAAATGAACGAATCATTGAAACCACATCATAGTTAAAAAATACAATTCATATCATATTAATTAAGCATAGTGCAAATATGACTATCGATCATCTACACAATTCCTCTTTTTTGAAATGTAGTGCATAAAACTCGTTGATAAATGACTCCTTTTTGGAACAATAGAGTATCAAGACGATTCTAGGTGCAATAGTTTCACCCTTTTTTATAAGCAAAAAAAAAAAGGTGCAATAGTTTTGTTGACACTTTGAAGGAGGTAAAGGGTGAAATACCAATTGACTTCTATTTTTTACTGTTTTATATATCTGAGATTTAAAATTTAAAAAAACTGAGCAGCCGCTGGGCTCGAACTCGTGACTTGGTCGTTGGTGATGTAGACCGCGACCACTGTGCTAAGAAGCATTATCTGCCTGGCAACGTCACTCCCTTTTTTTAACTATCTTATAAACTTTTTTCATGCATTGTTTACATGTGTATTAGCAAAAAGTTTCAGCATCGCGGATGACACCCCTTGGCCCTTGGTAAATCCACCCCTGATCTCAAAGATATTAGTTTAATGTGGGTCACTATAGTTGGTAAACAATTTGTTAACCAAGTCATTTTCAGTTCCAGAGGATGATTATCCAAAATTGCTGCTGAGAATTCATTTGCCTGGATCGACTACCTAAAACTATACTGAGTCTTCAAACACTTTGTCGATGTATTCAAGACACTTTTTTATAGGTGTCAAACACAACAGACATGATAATTCTCCAGTACCCCACTAATAGACAATCATTTTCCTTCCCTCCCTCCTCTTACCGCCCTCTCATCAGACGTTTTACGAAGGGATGGAATCTTACAATTTATTCTTCCATCTTTACTTATATGCCTGCACACTTTGGTTTGTAAGAAAGAAAAGAAGTCTACATAATCACGATGAAAGGTTTGTGCTACATTGTTATGGAGAAGCCAATGGTGTGGCTGATTATTTAGTTGGATAGAGTCACCTAGTGGACGCAGAGAAGGGTTGATAAGTGGAAGCTCCCTTCCTTCGAAATTTGAAATAAAGCCCAAAGCTTACCTCCAATAATGCAACAAGATGAACGTCCTGATTAGATCTTTTTGTGAGCTCACATGTTACTTGAGAATATGCCTCACTTTTTTTTCTTTTCAATTCTTATGGAAACAATGCACAGGGGAGCAAGTCTCCACAAGTTAGCAGCTATTGTATAGCTTATCAAGTACTTAGGAATCTTCTCTTTACTTGAGGATTCAAACAGTTAAATTCTTACCTACATTTTTAAGAGGGAATTCAGTCAAATCCCCCTCTTTTTAACCTTTTAGCATAATCTATGAAATACACCACTAAGGTGATTTTTAATTAATTTTTTAGTATGATTTATTTCCTAGTGTAGTTGAAGTCAGAAGTATGTTGATATATGTCGTCCTCTTCTCCCACTAATTGTTGTTTGATATTTGATAACATGAAGTAACAAAAATAAAGGTCCACGAAACTTACTCTTAACTCATACCAAATATTCAACTTGATAATTGCCTTGCTTTTTTATGTTTCACCGAGATAGTTTACATGTGTGAGCAACAATGACTGTAGTTGCAAATACTTCACGTGTAAAATTTTTGCCTAGTATATAAGCAAGTTGTTTTCCCTTTACGGTTGCATACATATCAAGAAGTTGTTATCGAATGAAAGTACTTTTTTTTTATAGAAGTTGTACAAAAGTTCAATCAAAACATATACTCTATTTGTTTGAATTTGTTTGTTTAGTTTTGACTTGACAGGGAGTTTAAGAAAGTAAAGAAGACATTTGAATTCTGTGGTCTTAAACTGAAGATACGTAGAATATACCAAAATGCGCTTTAATCTTGTGGTCTTAAACAGTGGCGGAGCCAGGATTTTCAGTAAAGGGGTTCAAAAATATAAAGAGGTAAATATACAAGAAGCTAAGGGGGTTCAACACCTACCATATATACATAAAAAAATTAATTTTAACCTTCAATATACACTGTAATTTTCTGCCTAGGGGGTTCGGAACCCCCTCAACTACACTTGGCTCCGCCCCTGGTCTTAAACATGTAATGTGGAAAGTTGAAATTAAAAAGCCGCCAAAAAAGGAAAGTGAATCACAAGGGGGAGGGGGGGGGGGGGGGGGGATTGTAGTTCTTTTTGGATTGAGTTAGTCGACTGCTAAGATGGTTAGTCGACTTCCCTGCAAAACTCAAACACTGGTTAGCAGACAGATAATAGTAAACAGTATAAAACAGAAAGTAACGAGACACAAAGATTTTATACTGGTTCGGATCACCGGTGTGGTGCCTATTCCAGTCCCCTTGGGTTACAAGGGTTTCCTTAGAGCCTTGGTGGTAACTTGATTACAAAGGTGGTTCGTCTTGAACCGTATGTGAGGACCCACAGCTGGGCGCTAACCATACTGTGAACCCTTGGGTACAGCTGGGCGCTAACCATACTGACCCCATGAACATGATCTGCATGACATGACATACTCAGGTATTGTAGCAGTGAAATCACAACAATTCGCTACGCGCTGCAGCACTTCGAACCCGTGACCTCAGGCCTTTTGTTCTCCCGAAGGAAACGACTTTCACCAATTGAGCTGCAACTCAACTGGTAAGAGGCGCTCCATCAGGGGGACAAAAGGCTTGAGGTCACGGGTTCGAGGCGCTGCAGCGTGCTATCTCGAATTGTCTGTGATTTCACCGCCACAATAGCTCAGTAGTCCATGTCATGGGTTCGCGGACTGGCCAAGGCAGTCGGTTCCACAAGCATGTCAGTCATGAGAGGGCAACCCCAGTGCAGATACTGTGGATCCTCGACAAAAAGTCGCCTTTTTTGTGAGGACCCACAGCTGGGCGCTAACCATACTGTGAACCCTTGGGTACAGCTGGGCGCTAACCATACTGACCCCATGAACATGATCTGCATGACATGACATACTCAGGTATTGTGGCGGTGAAATCACAGACAATTCGAGATAGCACGCTGCAGCGCCTCGAACCCGTGACCTCAAGCCTTTTGTCCCCCTGATGGAGCGCCTCTTACCAGTTGAGCTGCAGCTCAATTGGTGAAAGTCGTTTCCTTCGAGAGAACAAAAGGCCTGAGGTCACGGGTTCGAAGTGCTGCAGCGCGTAGCGAATTGTTGTGATTTCACTGCTACAATACCTGAGTATGTCATGTCATGCAGATCATGTTCATGGGGTCAGTATGGTTAGCGCCCAGCTGTACCCAAGGGTTCACAGTATGGTTAGCGCCCAGCTGTACCCAAGGGTTCACAGTATGGTTAGCGCCCAGCTGTGGGTCCTCACACCGTAGTTCCTGTTTTGGACAGTTTTCCAATTGTCCCCAAGTGGTAGCCTCTACCTGTATAGCTATCTATTCTCTCTTTTCTTTTTCTAACACTCACAAACTTATACAAGCTATAGTGCTTTTACAAGATGAAGAATGAATAGAAGTTTTGCTTAAGTGAAGTTGTAATTGCCTTTGGTTTGTTATGTCTCTTTTTATAGTTGGCTTCACGTCTGGAGATTTTGGCAATGAATCAATCTTTCCTTTGGATTGATTCTGATTTGGCTCACACTAAGGTAACCCAAGGGAGTTTATCCTCAATCAGGGATTTGAGTGATTTCCTGATTGATCTTCAGATCTTCTTTGCTGGTCTTCTTTCCTTTGTGACCGATATATGAATTTGCTTTGCTGGTCTTCTTTCCTTTGTGACTATGATGTGATTTTCCTTGAATCTTTCTGGCCTTCTTTCCTTTGTGACCGAGATATAAATCTTCCTTTGTTAATCTTCAAATCTTGTATAATATTCTCATGCTGATTTTACTTCTTTCCATATGTGTTTTCTTGATTTGCTAGATTAGATCTTGACCCGCGTATACATCTTCTCCGATTGATGGCTTGGAATATATTTTCCTTTTTTGTGGTCTTGATTTGTATGGCTGAGCTAGTCCTTCACAACTTTCGTTTTCCTTTTCGGTTCCTGCATAATAAGATGGCATCATTAAAACAATTACTTACTCTTAACCTACAAGGATAACAAAAAGAGACTTTTTTTTTTTTTTAAAACGGACTAAAAAGGAAAGTAAAACAAACAAATTGAAACGGAGTGAGTATCTTTCTTTGGATGGTTAGTATATCATTGTCAATTTCATGGTGTAAAGCTATACAAAGGTAGAAGTTATTTTTGATAGAGATACTTAATCGTTACTGTATATCAAAAAGTTCTATTAGTATCATATTTGCATGTACAAGAACCTTTGTCTAATAAAAATTATGCCTCCCTTATTTGTAAATTTGGAAAAAGAATATTAGTTAAATCATATACTTTCTGCGTTTCAATTTGTTTGTCTGGTTTTGACTTGGTATGGAGTTTAAAAAAGTAAAGAAGACTTTTGGATCCTGCGGTCTTAAACTAAAGATATGTAGAATATATCAAAATGCCCTTTAATCTTGTGTTGAAAAGTTGGAATTAAAGAGTTACCACAAAAGGAAAGAGACATTCATTTTTAAACAGACTAAAAAAGAAAGTAAGACAACCAAACTGAAACGGAAGGAGTATATAATATAACCTTGTCTCAAATATAACATCCATTAGGCACTCGGTACAAACTTCGTAAAACAGAAGATAACCAAAAAATTAAAGTATCTAAACAATTCTTAAAACTATGCATAAACAGAAGTATAGTTTCATGAGTACTCGTAGTTAAGTAACAAAGAAAGCTTAAACTAACCTGGTAAAACTGCAACTTTTCTTTACTGTTGCTTCTAATGGTGATGATTATGCATTTTAATGATTTGTAGATCCTTTTATATAAGCTCAAAATAATCAGAATTTACTTGCTAATCTTGATCATTTCTTAGGCAGATAAGATAAGTAATTACCAATTTACTTTGATAACAGATGATTTTTGAAACGGCTGAATCACCAAAGGTTTACCAAACACGCGTTCCCTTTAGCCATGATTTAGCATTTAATAGGATCCCAATTAAATGTCCAACTCCATTTTCCAAATCACATAGGTTTAAGGGCTTAGGCTGTCATAAATCACATATTTACTGTAGCCAAATTTACCATTTAATAGGATCCAATAAATGGCCAACTTTACTTCCCAATTCACACAATCACACAACAAAAGTTCAAACAAACATTTAACGGCAAGTATGCACCTTAAGAAGTTTAATTTACTCATAATGGGAGGTAATATTACTTTTTGGTAAAGGGTAAATTGGTCAATCAATTTTTGAAGGATATTCAGGCAAAGCAACTTTTAACTTAAAGTTTTCCTACTTTTAGGAAGTGTTGTCAAATGTGCCCTTAAGCCCCGAAGCGAGGCGCAAAACATGTTTCAACTTTGTCATCAAGGATCTAAGACATACTTTTTCTTGCCAATGAGCCCCTCCTAAAAAGGTGAAACTAGAAAAAATATATTTCACTTTATTGTAATATTTTTTTCAATTTCTTTGTCCATATATTTGTTATTCATCCTTATTATTAGTCTTGGACTAAACATTTATATCTATCTTTTTTCTCCATTGGTGCCTTTTTTCATTAAAGCCCACCACTTTTTTGCGCTTAAAAGCCCAATGGACCTAAGAACTTTAGCACTTTTCGCTTTTGATAACACTGCTTTTAGTATACGATGATTTAGTGCAAAACTGTGTTTGTAACTACATTGCTCTAAAGACTTCATTGGACAACCTTTTTTATAAGAACTTTTATTGGGCAATTTGATTCAACGGAAAAGGCTCAAATATGCCATTGAACTATCGGAAATGACTCATTTATGCCACTTATCAATAGTTTGGCTCATTTATGCCATCGAACTATTGGAAATGACTCATTTATGTCACTCATCAATAGTTTGGCTCATTTATACCATCGGCTGTTACCGTAATGACTCATCCGTGCCATTTTTCATTAACGCAGGTTTTATAATACCAGATATGACACGTGGCATCCAATTAGAGGTCTATGCCGTTTAATTAAACCAACCCAATTTTAAATCCCAAATTAATAAAAAATTCAACCCATACACCCGACCCACCCACAACTATAATCTAGTTGGAGGCCATGTGTCATATTTGGTATTGTAAAACTGATGTTAATGAAAAATAGCATGGATGAGTTATTTTGGTAATGACGATGGCATAAATGAGTCATTTCCGATAGTTCGATGACATAAAAGAGTCAAACTATTGACGAGTGACATAAATGAGTCATTTCTTGATAGTTTGATGGCATATTTGAGCCTTTTCCGGTTGATTCAATAAGACTAGTCATATGTTCCAAAAAGTACCTTGCTCTAAATTTGTAAGAAAATGAAGCTCATCTGTTCTGTTGTATGTTTCCTGTATAGTTGGAACCGTCCACAGCTGTTCGACCTGGAGAACATTTTAACGTATTCCTGCAGGAAAAACTTCATCTAAATCTCCAATGGCAGTGATATCCAGTAGCCAATCAGAGAAATGCTTCAACCTCAGGTTCAAGGAATAGATGCATTGGTTAGTGTCGACATGTCCCCACCTATAAAGTGGAACTCAGTTACTAAGGAGACGCTTCATTCTTATTAGGATGTTCGTATTGTGTGTACAAAAACATGAACCTAAATAACTATACTCTGAACCTTAGAAATAAAATCCTAATATCTACAAGACATACATCAATGTAACTCAACTTCACTTCTTGCAAATCTAATTGAAGAAAAATCCAATAAATTTTGTTCAGCAACTTTGAATAGTTGAGCATGGGTGAAATTCTGTAGCAGTAAAATATAGTATACCTACAATTCTTTTCTTTATTCTTCCTCTGCAATTTGTTAAGAGGGGAAGCAATCCCACTTCAGACACAAATTACCACTGGTGGAATTAGACACCAGCGAAGGTGAATGGGGCCAGAGCTCCAAGTCCAACAGTATAACCACTATGCTACCAAAAACAATGTCCATTTATGTTTAAAAACTGCTAGGTTCTAATTCGTAAACCAATAAGATTCCTGAATTTCAATTCAATTTCGGTTGCCTCTGGAGTCAATTCTTTCGAGCTGCCCAAAGATAGGTTTTCAGAAACTGTCGTTTCTATTAAACCGAAAGGAATATAGTGTTAAGATAGAAGCTACGATGTTTGGCGTATAAGACCAAATGTCGACGTGTTGGAACACAACATGTAATGTTCTTGATAGTACCTACTTGAATTACATCAATGATTTTTTATCCTCACTTATCCAAAAAAGAAAAAGTCGTAGAAAAAAACTGTATAATTATTTCATATGCATGCGCTTTATATCAAAGGTTAACAGAGTATGATTGGATTACATAATTATTGTTAGCACTTCCTCATATGTTTTGGTTAAAAGGAAAACTGTGCAGCAGTAAGAACAACCAATATGATGCTAAAAACTTAGACAGATCTAACAAAGGCAATTACCTGTTTGAAAATAGTGCTTGTTCCACAATTATCAGGTCCAAATAAAAGTAGCATCTGAACCTTTTTTTTTTTGCTCTAAATAATTTGTAACAATGGTATATCTGCTAGGTTCATTCCTTTGTTGGTTGACCATGTTTTGGGCATGGTATAGTCTTTTATTGTGTGATCTAATGTAGGTTAGGGGGTCACTTGCCACAGATTCTTGAGTCGGGTCCAAGTGTAATTTCAGTAACCACTGAGGTGCCTGTGCAACAGAAGTAACTTCGTAAGGTTCAAAAAAATATGCCTTATATTTCAGTAGATTATGTTAGCGTTCAAAATTTTGATATAAAAAGGATCTCTTTGAGCACATCCAAATTCCTCAACTTACCTATTTTAAAGGGCTCAGGGCATTATTACACTAAAATCCACTGAAATAGTTACGGCTTGGCCTTTAGCAGTATCAAAACCTACTTTTAGCGAAAATACATGCATTGATATTCACATTCTTTTTACCTGTGAAAAAAAAATTGTGTGCATTTCTTTGAACTTTTATGGTGGTGTTAACAAAGCATTTCACCCTAAAAGGAATTCAATACCTTCTTCCCCAGATTCCCGACTCAAAATGCAGCTAGCAGTCTCAAAGTAAGAGTAGCAAAATCACTATACGAATGGGGAACCACTTTATAGTTCAACTAGTTTTAATTAGAAGATGATAACAGATACAAAACATAAGGCACATTTGACATGTTGGGTTTTTGGGTTTTCCTGTCCTATGTGGAATTTAATTAATAAAACCCAATCCAATTTGGACAGGCCACTTTTTCCCTAAAATCCACTATATATAGGATCAACTTAGGTCTTATTATTTTCACAACACAAAGAGTTATTTTATAGCAGCCATATAGAGAGAAGAAGTGAGAGAGAAGTGCAGATTTTCGTCCAGAAATTTTCTTCTACAGTAGTCCGCTTCAAATTGCGTTTCCTGATTCGTTAACTGTTGGATCATTCTCAAATTTTAACTGAGGGTTCTCAACATATGGTTCTTTGATTTCGACGGTGGAGATTGGATTTTGTGATCTGTAGCTCCAGTTTTAGAGTACGAATAGTAGCTCATTTTTGGGGGTGATTTCTCTCTTTTCTTCACTAGTTTTGGTGCTATCTTTTACGTATTTTTGCTCCGTTTTTGGCGTTGATGTTGTAGCCATAGAGAAAATCGTTGTAACTATTGTTTATTATTAGTGGAGCTTTTGTGGGCCGGAGGTCCCGTGAATGTTTTCTCTTCACCTTGAAGGGTTTTACAACGTAAATTTAGTGTCTCTTGCAATTGATTTACTAGTTGACGGATTGATGTTAATTTTATGATATTCTTTTGAACTACTCACAAGCCTGTATATGCTACTCTTAACGTCTATATTTCTATGATCGCAAGAAGTAACAAGATTTATATCTCCGTAACCAACTAAGTAGGGCTAAAGGGTATATTTCTATCCTCAGTAGTGAAACAATTAAATCAAACAAACTCTATTTATTGTTATACGTACGTGAATTCCCTCTTTCAAGTCCAACTCAACCACCACAAATAGTGTCTAATTAGTGATCAAGTAAGTAAACAATTAAGCACAAGAATAATAAGCAAGCCAAAAGATGGAAATTCAATAGAATTGTCGTCAAACCAACTATCATGTGTCTGCCACAACCCTAGAATAAAAGAACTTAGCTACTCATAATTTGAGATGAAGAACAAGAATTTACGAGTAATCTAGGGTTGAATGAAGAAAATAAAATAAAACCTAAGAGAGGGAATGAGAATGACGGCTTACAAGTCTTAAGAAATCCCAGTACGTCGTTCCTTACATTAAAAATGTCTATTTATAGTCTAGGGTTAAAACTAAAATAAGTATATCTAATCCCGAACAAAACAGGAAAAACTGGGCGACACTCGCGTTGCTTACGCGTTGCGGGTCCAACGCGGGTGCTGTCTGAGTGCAATAGTTCAGAGAGTGTGTCGAGGTGCGATGGGTCAGGGATGCGAGTCCAGCGCGGGTCTGCCCCATCAGCGACGCGGCTTCAACATGTGTGGTCCTTCAGTGGCCCAAAATTCTCTAAGTGTTGCGCGATCTTCTCGTCACCTCATGCAAGTGAAATTCCTCCAAAAATCAGCTAAAAATGCTTTGGTTTTCGATCATTTGTCCTTGTTGTACCTAAACACACAAAACATACCAACATAAGCTCAAATACAATGATTCTACTATAAATAATGCGATTAAAGTACTAAGAATTAGAGGTAAAGTGACGCTAAACATAGATATTTGTGCAAATATCAACATCCCCACTTAAACTTTTCTCACCCTCGAGCAAACACTTACCAATTTCATAACCTTACCATTCAAATAGGTCTGCTCTTACCATTCAAATAGGTCTGCTCAGGCTTTGGCTAATATGGCTATTTCAAAATGCTTCAAGAACCAAACATCGAGCTAATTCTTAATAAAGCCATTCCAAAGATCAAAGTTTTCAGTTTTCAATAACAACAAATGACCTTCTCAAGAACACTCCAGTTTCAAGAATGCATGACTCAAAGACACCACTCAAAACAACACAACCATGCTAATTAACCAAGAATCCAACATCTCACCAATCTATTGTCAACTGTGTGCCCTCATCGAAAGAGAGTTGTCCATATCACACAAGAATCAAATAAGTTATTTCAATGGACATAAAATCAATAAAGATGCTCAGTCTCACAATGAATATCACATGCAAAATACGACGACCCATAAGCTTGCTCGTAGTGTAACCTCTTCACTAATTTAAGTGTGTCAAACCTAGGATAGGACTTAAGGGGTTGTAACGTAGGCTAAGGGACAGGTAGGAAATATTTGAATAATAGTGACTATCCTCCCTAAGCACTTTAATACATATAACAATCATCATTTTTTTTCAAACTTCTTCAGCAACACCTAACACATACCAACCAACACCAAATATTCTCCCAAATCACGCCTATTTGTTTCTTTACATTTAAGCACCATATTTATGACACCACAAGTTAGAAGGTAATTTTTTCTATTCGACAATATCAACCATTTTTCAGCTTTTTAGTTCAGTTGTTTTCTCTCATTTTTTTTATTTTCCTTTTCCCAACTAACGAGCGAAATTTGCTTCACTTTAGGTGCCCCAATAGACTTCAATAGATTTCAATCAACACATCCTTCTCTTTTTATCACATCCTAACTCCAATTATAACAATTCATCATCAAAGTGCTCAAGGAGTACAATAAAAACTAGGCTAATTAGAACGAAAAGGGTACGACTTATCAATTGTTAGCAAAGAAAAAGGTTAAAGGCTCAACGGGGTTGACTAGGGTGGTACGTACGGGTCGGTAAGGCAAGCTAGAATTTAGGCTAAAGATTTCTTCTCTCTAAAAATTCGCTCCAAGAAACAGTTATTTCCTACCACCGTCAATTCATACCATCTAGTTGGGCATCTCGCCCACAATCGCCGATGACGGCTCCGGCCAACTCAACCGGGCAACCGCCCAGACCCATCCCTCCCTCATCCATCACTACAGCCACAAATAACGCAAATGTCATGATTGAACCACCGGAAAACGAACAAACTAAAGAAACATATGCCCAAGCTATGCACATCACAAAAACTACTGATCAATCTAACAAAGCAATTAAACTCGCTTATAGACCCTTTGAAATTGTGAATGGAACCCCCATCGTCTCTTTTACATCTGAAGAAGAGGATCTTCTTGTACAAAAATGCCGGTTAACCTTGGTCGGAAAATTCTCAAGGAACAAACCCCAGATTGAAACTATCAGAAAGGAAATCAAGAGAAGATTTCCAATGAAAGGCGACCTCACAATTGGCTTATTCGATTCAAGACATGTGTTTCTTGACTTCACTGAGGAAGATCATTGCAAGAATCTACATTACAGGAGATATATCCCCTTCAATACGGATACAGTTATGCGACTACAAAGATGGACCAAAGACTTCAAACCTACAGAGGAGACAACACTAGCACCAGTCTGAGTCACCTTTCCAGGTTTGAAATGGCATTATACTCATTGGGATGCAATCTGTAGATTAGTTTCTCCGATCAGGTACCCTTTGGCTCCGGACAAAGCGACTAATTCAAAAACTAGACCAAGTGTTGCAAAGGTTAAGGTAGAAATTGACCTAGCGAAACCAAGATTAACAGAA
Source organism: Lycium barbarum (assembly GCF_019175385.1). Classification (NCBI taxonomy): domain Eukaryota; kingdom Viridiplantae; phylum Streptophyta; class Magnoliopsida; order Solanales; family Solanaceae; genus Lycium; species Lycium barbarum. The sequence continues at coordinate 1,527,050 of NC_083348.1, read as the reverse complement.
ATTAAAATCATGATTGTCAATCATTCGACAAGAAAGACTGAAGAAATAACCCAACCAATAGAATATGAAGGAGTTCCTGATTATTGTTTTAAGTGTATGATGCAATGACATGGAAGTTGGAACTGTAGAAGGGGCCAGATAGAAAGTGGGAAACAAAATACCTACCAAACACAGAGAACAAGTCAACTAGGTGCTCGTCAAAATGCTAAAAAGATGGGGGACACAAACTAAGATAAGAGTATGGAGGAAAAGTTGTAGGCACAAAACAAAGTGGGACTCAACAAAGGAAAAAACAGTGAAATAAGAAGCTCCCCAGATTCTGATGACATGGATATTATTGGTGACAAAAGAAATGAAGAGGACATCATGAATATTGAGGAAGTTAGAAGTACTGATCACCAGATGAATAGAACAAATAACCACACTGGTAACATCACTAATCCACAAGAGTTTACAGAGAAGGATGTTGCAGAATTAAGAAAACAAAGTCAAGAGATGGAGAAAGGAAGTGGAGGATCATGGCAAACAAAGACTAGACTATTCAAGCATGCCTCCCCACTTCCAACAAGAATGAGACCCCCCTATCCTAAAAAGAAGAAAAAGAAACAAAAGAAGGTTCAATTCAACTTGAACAATGATCAGAAAGCATGGGAAAATACTCAAGCATAATTACACCAGCTGGAAGGGAATAAAGATCCAACCAAACTTCCTATTTTGAAAGGAAGGCTAAGGAGAAACCCATTGAAATAGGAAACAGATTTGATGCATTAACTGATATTTCTTCTCTGAGTGCAGGTGCAGGTGATCAAGTGGAACAAATGGACTTAGCGCCTCTAGAGGACAGAAATGAGGAGCAAAATGATCACAAACATGCCCCTGTAGAAGAGTACCACTCTGCTGATCAACAGGAAACTAACAACCACAGTGACAATGAGATTTCCCTGGATAATCAGGGCAATCTCTCAGTAAGAAAAAAAATTAATTTTTGACAATGATCCTATTGGTAGCAATGATCCTACTAATCTGAAAAACTTATCACCTAGAGGAACTAATATTCTCCAGGGTGATAAAACTGGTCCCTACAAAGGAACCAGAACCACTCCTAGAAAATCTGTTTAATGTTTAGCTTCCTTTCTTGGAATGCAAGGAGCATTAAGACATTAGGTGCTTGTGAGAGATTGAAAAATCTTAGAAAACAGTATCAGCTCCCCTTTATTTGCATTCAAGAACCCAAAAGGAAAGCCAAACAAATCACTAAATATGTGATGAGATTGGGTTTCCAACATTCACATCATAATCTTAATAACAAAATTTGGCTTTTTTGGGACTCTAGCCTTACTGTTCACGTTATCAATAACTCTATGCATCATATTACTTGTCATATTGCATGTTCAAATAGTTGCACTAACTTCTATATCACTTGTGTGTGTGCTGAATGTACAATTACTCTAAGAAAGCCTTTGTGGGAAGAATTACTGGTATTATCTAATACCCTTAAAGGGCCTTGGGGGGTGATAGGAGATTTCAATGTTATAACCTGCCCTGAAGAGAAGCATGGTGGTTTCTCTGGGGACCAATACACTTGGTGTAACAATTGGGGACACCCTAAAACAATTTGGAAAAGGCTTGATAGACTCCTTTTCAATGAGAAATGGTTAGACAACTTTAATGACACAAGGGTATCTCACCTGTCTAGAACAGGCTCAGATCATGCCCCATTGTTGGTCAATATAGAAAAATAAAGCTTGAAATCTGTTAAATACTTCAAGTTTCTAAAAATATGGTGTGGTCACAAGGACTTCACCAATATAGTCAAGGAATATTGGGATACTCCTACCCAAGGGACATCAATGTGGCAATTCCATAACAAAATGAAAGCTGTGACTAAGAAGCTAAGTTACTGGTCAAGGGAAGCCTATGGAGATATTTTCAGAGATGCCAAGGAAGCTGAGAAGGAGATCAAAGCACTGGAAAAGAAGCATAATGAAGACAACAATGATGAGAACAGGACTGCTCTTAACAAAGCAAAAGCTGAGTTCACAAGGCTCTTAAAAAACCAGGATGAAATATACAGACAGAGAGCTAAGGCTAAATGGCCGAAGGATAGAGAGAAGAACACATCTTATTTCCATAAGGTTATTAAAGATAGGAGAAGAAGGCTGAATATTCACAACATTCAGGACAATGAAGGACTCAATATTATGGGACATGATGGTATAGCCAAAGCAGCAATAAAGCACTTTGAAGAATTGTTCACCTACCAGGAAATCAAGGGAAGTTTCAAAATCCTGGACCAACTCCCTAAGCTAGTTACTGAAGACATGAACTACATGCTCATTGCTGAACCATCCATACCAGAAATAAGGAATGCCATCAAAAACATTGGCCCAGACAGTGCACCAGGCCCTGATGGGTTTGCTGCCAAGTTCTACTAGGTTTGTATTGACATAATCATACCAGATCTTCAAAAGGCCTTTTATGAGTTCTTTGACAGTGCACCAGTCCCCAGGTATGTTTCTCATACTTGTTTGGTTATGCTTCCAAAGTGCCCCCAACCCCAATCCTTTTCTGACATTAGGCCTATAAGTCTTTGTAATACTGTCAGCAAAATCATTTAAAAATTTTTGGCTAACAGAATAGGCCAGATACTTCCTTCAATAATATCACCCAACCAAAGTGGTTTTATTCAAGGAAGGTCAATAACTGATATCATTTTACTTGCTCAAGAACTTGTACAGGATAATCCTAAGCCTAATGATCATGCTAATATTGGTCTCAAACTTGACATGGCCAAAGCATATGATAAGGTATCCTGGCCTTATCTATGCAGGGCCATGAGAAAAATGGGTTTCAATGACCAGTGGGTTGATATTATTTACAAACATATCTCCAATAATTGATACTCTATTGTGCTAAATACAAGAAATGGTTTCTTTAAATCTAATAAGGGGCTAAGGCAAGGTGACCCCTTGTCCCCTGCCTTACTTGTCATTTGTGCTGAACTACTTTCTAGACTACTTAATAACCTTTCTTTGGATGAGAACTACACAGGTTATTACAGGCCCAGAAATGGTCCAAGTATTACACATCTAGCATTTGCAGATGATGTGATACTCTTCACCTCAGGTAAGCCATCTGATATAAGGAAAGTTATGAAAATTCTGATTGTTTATGAGAATGTTTCAGGTCAACAGGTTAATAAGAGCAAAAGCTGTGTGGCAGTGGCACTAACAGCAAGTATAGAGTTAATTCATAGAACATGCCATTTGACAAGTATGCATAGAAAGGAATGGCCTATCAAATATCTTGGATGCCCACTCTTTGTGGGAAGGATGAAAATCATCTATTTTTCAGAAATGGTCCATAATATTACAAGGAGAATTCATACTTGGCATGCCAGATTTCTATCTAAGGGAGGGAAAATAGTCTTAATCAAGCATGTATTGCTTGCAATGCCAGTGCACCTGTTGGCTGCAATGAAACCGCCTAAGGGCACCTTTGAGAAACT